>NC_080164.1:176681171-176942247 GCF_950295315.1 Erinaceus europaeus
CTCTGCCCACCCAGAGAGGTTCTCTTGCAGCTTAAACCAAGCAGCTTCTCTGCATCCAGGCTTGCAAACTGGGACTAACTTGTGTCATCCCAGAAGTTCTGGTATGTGGACTCTGTCTGGTATTTAATGGAGATCTGAGTCACTCAGTGTACTCACAAGTTGTGGAACTCTGCAAAGAGCAGAAGGGGCAACATTACATTGAATTTCCCTAGCTGTGTGTCCTGGAGCAAATAACTAAACCCCTCTGAGCCCTGGCTTCCTCATCTGCAAGGCAAGAAGCCCTATTCATTATATATATTCAATATATGTGGGGGTGCATGGGCTTTGAAGCACTAGGTTAAATGCACATAGTATGAAGTGCAAGGACCCTCCACTTAAGGATCCCGGTTCGAGCCCCTGCCCCCTGGCTCCCCACCTGCAGGGGAGTTGCTTCACAGGCTGTGAAGCGGGTCTGTGTCTGTCTTTCTCTCCCCCTCTCTGTCTTCCCCTCCTCTCTCCATTTCTCTCTGTCCTATCCAATAAAATGGGGAAAAATGGCTGCCAGGAGCAGTAGATTTGTAGTGCTGGCACTGAGCCCCTGGAAGGAAAGAAAGAAAGAAAGAAAGAAAGAAAGAAAGAAAGAAAGAAAGAAAGAAAGAAAGATTAAAGGAGTGAGCCAGATGGTGAAGCTACAATGTGCAAGGACCAGGGTTCGAGCCTCAGTCCCTTACCTGCAGAGGGAAAGCTTTGCAAGTGGTGAATCAGTGCTGCAGGTGTTTATCTCCCCTTCCCTCTCAATTTCTGGTTGTCTCTATCAAATAAATAAATAATGGTAATTTAAATTTTTTTTTAAAAAAAGAAAATTTAAAGACAACAAACATTCAGTGAATATCTGGAGTGTAAAATGCACCCAGTTGATGCATTGATGGCCATTGTATTCTTTCTCTGATTGTCGGTGGAGGCTCCCACACCACAGAAAACCAATGTAACAAACATCCTCTGGGTGATCTGTTTAGCTTTGCTCAGTCCCATGGACCTCATAGCAGCCCAGGGTATAGCCAGTGTCTTAGTCTGCCTTATAGAATACAGGCCCCTGAGATGCTGGCTCTTAATGGTCTTCCTCCACTGCAAGTTGGATGTCTGGCTCACCATGGGCGCTTAATAGCTATTTGTAGCATGAGAAATGCAGGAGGAGAGCCTTCAGGCTGACCACGCCTCTCTCCCTCATTTGCTATCCCCTGGGTCACCTTGCAGGAGCTCCTCAGCATCTTGCCAGGTGCCTGCCTGCCTGCCTGGTCCCTCCCAGAGGATCCTCCCTCCCCTGACACCTTCTCAGGCCACCTCCTCCCAGTGCCTGCTCCCCCTCCCCCACCCATGTGTGCTCAGGGAATGCAAACTAATTTCACCAAAGCCAAACATAATTAGGAGAGTAAATCTGCTGTTCCAGCAGTAGCAGCTGGGAAGAAAAAAAATCAGAGTGCATTCCAAAATGAAATCCTGCCTGGGGTGGGGGTGGGAGTGGGGGTGGGTCTTCTGGACTCCCCACTGTGAGTGCAATCCTTGCTTTGCTATGGACTGCACCCTCCCTCCCCCACTCCCACACACACTAGCCTGGGGGGAGGGGCATTAATGGCACAATTTACTGTAAGCATTGCTTAACCCAAGGCACTTTTGAATTCTAGCTGTCTCACTCCTTTGCTCACTTGTTTCTTCATTCACTCATTCATTCATTCACTCATTCATTCCATTTGTTCATATACCAGTGTTTGCTCAGTGTGCTCTTGTGTCTAGAGAGTGCACTAGATGTTAGAATGACTGCAGAGTACAGAAGCTGGGGGACCAGACAGTGGCGCACCTGGTTAAGCACATACACTACAGTGCGCAAGGACCCACATTCAAGCCCCTGGTCCCCACCTGCAGAGGGAAAGCTTCACAAGTGGTGAAGCAGGGCTGCAGGTTACTCTCTGTCTCACTCCCCATCCCTATCTCCCCTCCCCTTACTATTTCTCTCTGTCTCTATCTCAAAATAAATAAGTAAAAGTTAAAAAAAAAAAAAAGAAAGAAAAAGAAAAGAAACAAAAGAAAAAAGAGCAGAATCTGGGCCAGGGCAGAAAGGGGCTCCTTTGGAAGTGGGGTGCCTTGAGCCCTACGGTTTTGGGAGATAAGGTGCTAAGGGCTTCTGGCTAGACTCAGCCTACCCACCCTGTCTCCCTACTTCAGCCCCATACATCCCCCAGGGGCAGAGAAGCTCAGCATTGCAAGAATCAACATATCTCTTTGCTCTTTGTAATATCACTAGAATAGGACCACTAACTATCTACAAAACAGAGACCCCCCACCCTCAACTCTTCATCTGAACTATTCCAGCCTTTAGGTTCATGATTAGTCAACAATTTGTTTGGCTTTATATCTTAACTCTTTTTTCAGCTGCCAGGTTCCAGATGCTACCATGATGCCAAACAGACTTCCCTGGGCAAATGACCCCACCAATGTGTCCTGGAGTTCCACTCTCCCAGAACCCCACCCTACTAGGGAAAGAGAGAGACAGGCTGGGAGTATGAATCCACCTGTCAGCACCCATGTTCAGCAGGGAAGCAATTACAGAAGCCAGACCTTCCACCTTCTGCACCCCATAATGACCCTGGGTCTATAGTCCCAGAGGGATAAAGAATAGGAAAGCTATCAGGGGAGGGGATGGGATATGGAGTTCTGGTAGTGGGAAGTGTGTGGAGTTGTACCCCTCTTATCTTGTGATTTTTGTCAGTGTTTCCTTTTTATAAATAAAATTTACAAAAAGAAAGATAGAAAGATAGAAAGATAGAAAGAAAGAAAGAAAGAAAGAAAGAAAGAAAGAAAGAAAGAAAGAAAGGGAAGAGAATTAGCATGGCAGCAAAGCCCTTGCTGTTTTGATTTAGCTTTGGGGAGAATGGTTTGGGTTGTCTGAGCTGGATCTTGGTGCAGACCCCACAGAGAAGCACCTGCCGCTGCCAGCCCTGGAGCCCCCTGTTCAGCTCAGCCTTGCCTTCCTGCGCCTTCCTGTGCTTCCAGTCTTCGTACTCAGCTCCCTAGACACCCTTCTCACAGGCAGTGGCCTCACCACTCCTGGTGGTGGTTTTTTTCCTCCTGGATTTTCCTTTAATTCTTGGTAGAGACAGAGATAAATTGAGCAGAGAGGGGGATAGATAGAGGGACAGAGAAAGAGAGATCTCAGCACTGCTTCGCCGCACGTGAAGGTCTCTCTACTTCCCTCCCCCCCACAGGTGGGGGCCAGGGTCTTGAACTCTGATTCTTGTGCACAGTACCAATTATGATCAACCAGGTGAGCCATCGCTCAGTCCTACGTACTTTTTTTTTCCCAGTGTGCTGCCAGGGAATGATCCAGAGCCTTGTGTGTGTATATTTTCACCAAGCTGACTCCAAACTCAATTTTATTTATTTATTTATTTATTTATTTTAAAATATGTATTTATTTATTCCCTTTTATTGCCCTTGTTGTTTTATTGTTGTAGTTATTATTGTTGTTGATGCCATTGATATTAGATAGGACAGAGAGAAATGGAGAAAGGAGGGGAAGTCAGAGGGGGGAGAGAGAGACAGACACCTGCAGATCTGCTTCACTACCTGTAAAGCGACTCCCCTACAGGTGGGGAGCCAGGGGCTCAAACCAATTTTATTATTTTTTATTTATATAATTTTTATTTATAAAATGGAAATATTGACAAGACCATAGGCTAAGAGGGGTACAATTCCACATAATTCCCACCATCAGAGTTCTGTATCCCATCCCCTCCCGTGATAACTTTCCCACTCTTTATCCCTCTGGGAGTATGGACCCAGGGTCATTATGGGATGCCGAAGGTGGAAGGTCTGGCTTCTGTAATTGTTTCCCCGCTGAACAGACATTGTCTAGTCTATCCATACTCCCAACCTGTATCTCTCTTTCCCTAATGGGGCAGGGCTCTGATGAGGTAGGGTTCCAGGGCTTAAAACAGAAAAGTCCACTGCCAGGAGCAGTGGATTCATAGTGCTGGCAAAGATAAGACTGGAGATAATTTTAAAAAATGGGAAAAACATTCCTATAAGACAGGTAGAAAGCTTCTTTTTTAATATTGTTATATATATATATATATATATATATATATATATATATATATATATATATATGTAATAGGGACAGAGAGAAATTGAAAGGGAAGGGAGAGAGAAAGAGAGAGAGGGAGGGAGGGAGGGAGGGAGGGACAGAAAAAGAGGGAGAGGGGAGAGACACTAGTATCACTGCTTCACTACTCACCCAGTTTCCACCCTGCCGATGGGGACCAGAGGCTTGAACCCAGGTCCTTGTGCACTATAACACATGCACTCTCTACCAGGTGTGCCACTGCTTGACCTGAAAGTTTATTATTAATTATTATTTTTAATGGTTTACTCAAAACCTAGTTTCATGGTTTCTAACAGGAAAGTACAGGGCACTAAACAAATCTGTCTTCATCCACTCCCTGTATGTGTAATAGATGTACACTGAGTGCTGACGTCATGGGGGGACCTGCAGGTGCCAGAGATAGACAGGAAATCTTACAGACACAGTCAGGAGTAGGGGTGGGATCGGGTGGAGGATATGTGTTATGTTCAAGGACCTGGGTTCAAGCCCCAGGCCCCTACCTTCACAAGTGGTCAGATGGTGCTAACGGTGTCTTTCTTTCTCTTTCCCTCTCTTTCTCCCCCTTCCCCTTTGATTTGTTTCTCTATCCAATAAATAAATAAACCATCAAAAATGAACTGTTTTATTTTATTTTTTTAAAAGATGCATCCCTGAGGGAGAGCAGGAGATAGTTCATTGGGTAGAGTGTTGCCCTACCTCCTACATGCAAGGTCCCAGGTTCAAATCTAGGCACAGCATAGGAAAACCTTGAATAGTGAGCTCCATGAATAATGGAGAGGTGTTCTCCTGTCTCTCCCTTTGCTTTTCTCTCTCTCTCTCATGAAGAAAAAAATAGAAAAAATTTGAGTTTGTGAGCCTGACATTTGATATGCAGGTGGACCTAAGTTATAAAGCTGTAAAAAGGACTAGAACATTGCATATCAGATGTCAAGCTCAGGCAAAAACTAGTAAAGTCACAGGCCCATAAAGTGGAATATACCGAAAACAAACCTACTAGCTTTTTCCAAAATAGAGACCCCAAATCTTCTTATGCAATATTCTTGCCTTTAGGTACTTGATTACAGAAGCCAGACCTTCCACCTTCTGTACCCCATAATGACCCTGGGTCCATACTCCCAGAGGGATAGAGAATAGGAAAGTTATCAGGGGGAGGGGATGGGATACAGAGATCTGGTGGTGGGAACTGTGTGAAACTATACCCCTCTTTCAAAACTTTGCCATTTACAGGTCTCAGGTTTAAGCCCAGCCAATACTACACTGAAGGAAGTTACAGTGCTGTGGTATCCCTCCCTCTCCCTCTCCCTCTCCCTCTCCCTCTCCCTCTCCCTCTCCCTCTCCCTCTCCCTCTCCCTCTCCCTCTCCCTCTCCTCTCCCTCTCCCTCTCCCTCTCCCTCTCCCTCTCCCTCTCCCTCTCCCTCTCCCTCTCCCTCTCCTTTCCCTCTCCTTTCCCTCTCCTTTCCCTCTCCTTTCCCTTTCCTTTCTCTCTCCACCCTCTCCCTCCCCCCTCCTTCTCTGTATCTAAAATTCAAAGAAGAGCAAATATGTAGGAAAGCAGATGGTCCAAACTCTTGTGGCTGACGGTGCTGTCCACTGCAACAGTTATCAGCTCCCCTAATGAATTCCCTCAGCAGCCTGAGTGGTTGTAAAGAACTTAGAAAGTCTTACACTGGACTGGTTGAAGTAACAGTTACTGAAGTCCATAAACCACAATGAGTACAGAGTTCTAGCAGTTGCATCCAGGCTGGGAAGAAACTATATATATATAATTTCTTCCAGAAATCAGAGTTTCCTTTTAGTGGTTGTTAATATCAGGAAATGAATATCTGATTACATTTTTCTAAGGCGAGCCCCTTAGCAGCAGGTGGAATCTCATCTTATCATATCTTCTGCATAATTCATTTTGGGGAAAGTCCCTGGAGTTTTGCTTTCTAAAACTTGAGGGAGAAAATGAAGCTGGTTTGGAGGTGGGGTGCAGTTGTAGGAGTTTTTAGCCTTTCTCAATGAGCAAAATATGTCTACTGTGACTCCAGGAACGGACCCTGAAGTAAAAGAGGAGCTGGGTCACTCTCTGGTCTCACGTGAGATGGAGGTGTGAGGGTGAGAGAGTACTAGAAAGAGACAGAGAAGTGGTCTGGGAGGTGGTGCAGTGGATAAAGCATTGGATTCTCAAGCATGAGGTCCTAAGTTCAATTCCTGGCAGCACATGTACCAAAGTGATGTCTGATTTTTTTTCTCTCTCTCCTCCTATATCTCTCATTAATAATAAAGTAAAATCTTTTAAAAAAGAAAGAGAGAGAGAGTCAGAGAGAGGGGTGCAGAGGAAGGGAGAGAGAAAGAGAGAGAACCAGCCAACAAGAAAGTGTGAGCCTGCAGGCAACCTGGAAGTGTGTTGTCCACTCTGTCTTCTCTGCCTGTCATGCATTTCCTGAGAACCACTCTCTACTTTAGAATTTATTTTCACAGCAAGATCACAGAACACTGTTTGCTCTGCTTTGGCCTGATGCAGCAGCTGTTCCACAGACACTCGGCAATGCTTGCACATCTGTTTTGACCCATGCACAGTGCCAGAATGGTGTCTTGCGTCTGTGCACTTCTGAGATGTAGCCATCCTCACCACAGAGCCTGACTCAGTCTCAGCAAACCTAGAAGATTCTCCAGGGAGCTGCCCCCTCCCCTCCTGTTCTGGTCTGTCCTGTGCTGAGGGTAGAAGCCAGAAAACACCAGGACTGATGGTATTTCCTTCAGTCCTTTCTCTTCCTCAGCATAGGGAATTGTGTTCTGGGGTCATCAGGACTCTGGGAGAAGCCATGTTTATTATTTTACCAGGTAACAGATATTTTATTGAGGTCAACTTTAAGCACCCAGTGAATTGTAAGCATCCAGTTAAAAAAAAAAAATCAGGACTTGATTCCCAGCACTACACATGCCAGTGATACTCTGTGTTCTCTCTCTCTCATACACACACACACACACACACACACACACACACACACACATCACACAAAATTGAACACACAAATAACTAGTCTTTCAAAAGACAGATTTTCGATCATCATTGCCATGAGCATTATTAGTTCAAAGAATAAGACCTTGTGACTATTTTTCTTTCTTCTTGCATACTTTTAATTCAAGGTTTCCCACCACAAGATTCTTAAAGACAGATTAAAAACGTTTTTTAATGTACATGTTTATTCATCCCTCTGAGAGGGAGAGGGAGTGCAGACCATCATAAGCTGTGCTGGAGACTACACCCAGAACCTCCAGCAGGTAAATATATGTGCTCAGTGTATGAGCCACCTTCTTGGCCCTGAAGACACAGGTCAAAAATTATAAATTGAGGCCGGATGGTGGTGCAGCCACTTAAGCACACATGTTATCATGCTTAGGACCAGGGTTTGAGCCCCAGCTCCTCACCTGTGTGTTGAGGGGAGGCTTCATGAGCAGTGTAGCCAGTCTGCAGGTGTCTTTCTTTCTCCTTCACTATCTCATCCTCTCCTCTCAATTTTGCTCTGTCCTATTGAATAAAATAGACATAAAAATTCATGTTAAGTGAATTAAGTCAAAAACAGAAGGATGTATATGGGGTGATCTCAGTCTCAGGAAGAAGTTGAAAAACAAGATCAGAAGAGAAAACACAAGTAGAACCTGAACTGGAATTGGCGTATTGCACCAAAGTAAAAGACTCTGGGGTGGGTGGAGGGGAGAATACAGGTCCAAAAAGGATGACAGAGGACCTAGTGGGGGTTGTATTCTTATATGGAAACGTGAGAAATGTTATGCATGTACAAACTACTGTATTTACTGTCGAATATAAAACATGAATTCCCCAATAAAAAGATTTTAAAAAAATAGAAAGGAAAAAGGGTGAGGGGGAATGGCCACGAGGAAAGGTGGATTCACAATGCCAGCACTGAGCCCCAGTGATAGCCCTGGTTACTAAATAAATAAATACACACATAAACATATACATAGAGGGTCCAGGCAGTGGCACACCAAGTTAGTGCACATGATACCACACACAAGGACTCCAGCTCAAGCTGCAGGCCCCCACCTGCAAAGAACGCATTTCACAGATAGTGGAGAAATGCTGTAAGTGTGTGTGTCTCTCTCTCTTTCTTTCTCCCTCTCAATCTCCCCCTTCCCTCCTTCTTTGTCTTTATCCAAAATAAATAAATACATGCACATATATACACACATACACTTGGTTTCAAGCCCATTAGCATGTGGTCCATGGACCCACTGCGAATGGGTGATGATGAAGAAATATTTGCCCCAGTCCCAGTCCTTGTGTCATTGTGGTGGATTGAATCCACTCCATCCCTGATAGAGAAACACCTGGCTGTATGTGGGGTCCTGTTTCGAGCAGAATGAGGACACAGGTTTGACCATAGGCATTCTATCCAGCTCTGTTTTTGAGCATATCTGTTCTTTCTCCTGTCCTCGCTGTTCCCAACTCAGAGACCGCCCATACAGCCAGACCCATTGCCCTGTGTTCCTGACAGCTGGGCAGATCAGAGGGGAAGGTGGCATGAAGTTGGAGCTAAGGGAAGAAAAGAAAGCAAAAATACTGTCAAGGACACACACTTGCTCCTGGGGAAGTTAGGTGCTGGTTGAGTCTGGGGGTGTCTGAAGCTATGTTTTCAGGTCCTCAGCTCAACTTGTGAGAGAGGTTCACAGTCACCTGTGTCCTGGTGGAGTCTGCCACCCGGGAAGGGAGAGAACTTGAGATTACAGTGGCTTATTGGAGACATCAGGTATAGGAGCCCTTGACATACAGCTCAGGCCCAGAGGGACACTATACAAGCAAGTGCCCCTGGAGTCCCCCTGCTCTGTTGGTTTTGGAATCTGATGTGGTATTGGATATTGTCAGAGTTCAGACACATTCCAGGGTGGATGGAAAGCAGAAAGACTTCTCGAGCCAGCTGAGCTTGGATCCAAGTCTTGAATGCTCTTTGATTCTTAATGGCTTCAGTTGCTTGTTCTGAGACAGGGGGCCAGCAGCGTTTTCTGTTGGCTTTGCGATGGGGTTGAGATGGTAACTTTTCAGGCTCAGTATCAAGATCCCCTATGAAACTGGGCAGCTAGTAAGGGCTCAGTGGTTTACATTTGTTCATGATCCTTTCTGTTCTGTCAAGACAACTTAAGTTCTATGGAATACATAGCAAGTTTATTGCACCCATTTCACAGGCTGAGCTGAAATTCCTATCTATGGCTCTGGTCCCAGAGTTCTTTTGCTGAACCATCATTATCTTTTTCTGCATCATCATTATCTTCTGCTGAATCATCACTATGCTACACTGTCTTCTACAGGCAATTTGTTTATTTTTTTTACTTTTTAAAAAAATCTTTATTTATGAGAGAGAGACAGTCAGAAATCAAGAGGTCAGGGGATATGTAGAGAGGGAGAGAGACAGAGAGACACCTACAACCCTGCTTCACCACTAACAAAGCTTCCCCCCCTGCAGGTGGGGGCTGGGGGCTTGAACCTGGGTTCTTGTGCACTGTAACGTGTGCACTCAACAGGTACCCAGCCTTCTCTCTACAGGCAATTTAAAAGGCACTAGAGTGGCTTGTATTTGTCATATGGGGGTCTATGGAGGTATGGCTGGGGCAGAGGGAGCCTTGGAGTGTGAGATGGTGACAGAGATGTGACCTTGAACTCCCAGATTGTCAAAGGCCTTGGGGGCTGTTCTAAAGACTTTGGTTTTTTCCTCTTTGTCAGAAGCTACTTAGAAGGTTCTGAGTTTACACTTAGTGTTTTGAACCTCTCTATTTTAATTTTCTTCTTCCTCACCATGACTGTCCTGTCTAGAACATCTAGTCTATGCGTTCTTTTTTTATTTTTATTTTCCCTTTTTGTTGCCCTGGTTTTTTATATTGTTGTTGTAGTTATTACTGTTGCTGTTGTTGATGTCGTCATTGAAGAGGAGAGGGGAAGAGAGAGAGGGTGAAAGAAAGATAGACACCTGCAGAACTGCTTCACCGCCTGTGAAGTGACTCCCCTGCAGCTGGGGAGCGGGGACTAAAACCGGGATCCTTACACCTGTCCTTGTGCTTTGCACCACGTGCACTTAAGCCGCTGTGCTACCTACCGCCTGACTCCCTAGTCTATGCTCTTACACTCAGAACTTTATATGCACTTTCTTGTTTCTTTTGTTTGTTTGGTTTTTGCCTCCAGGGTTATCTCCGTGGCTTCTATGAAACCACTGCTCTGGGAAGCCATTTTTTCCCATTTTTGTTGTTCTTGTTGTATTCATTGTTATTGTTGTCATTGCTGTTGTTGTTGGATAGGACAGAGAGAAATTGAGAGAGGAGGGGAAGATAGAGGGGGGGAAAAATAGACACCTGCAGAGGAGGGGAGAGAAAGATAGATACCGCTTATGAAGCGATTCCCCTGCAGTTAGGGAGCTTGGGGCTCAAATCCAGATCCTTACTCTGGTCTGTGCACTTTGCACCATGTTTACGTAACCAGCTGCCCTACTGCCCCTCCCTCCTTTGTTTCATTTTGGTACTGGGTATTAAATCCAGGGCCTCATACATGGGATATATACTGAGCTACATCCTTTATCTCACTCTTTTTAAATTCTGAAGCTAAGTTCCAGGTAGGTGTCACCAATGCAGATCTAAAAGATGAAGCCACTGGCACTTAGAAGAATTCAGTGACTGGTCAAAGGGTCCATAACTGCTAAGCAGGATGATTAAGTCTGAACAGAAACCCCGTCTGTGTAGTTCTGAAACCAGCACACTATCGCTCTCCCATCTCCAAGGACTTTGGACCATTCTGGTCTCAAACTGGATTCTGAATAGACCACAGCTCATTTAAGAGGAATGCTCCCAGTGGCTAGGAGAGAGCTCACTGGTACAGTACTTGCCTTGCAATGCAGGAGGCCCCGAGTTTAAGCTCCAGTGTTCACGTGGAAGTATCATGAGCAGCACTCTGGGAACTCCATGGATGGTGGGGCTGTGTTGTGGTCTCTCTCTTCTTTCTCTCTCTCTCCCTCTCTTTCTCATACAAAACAAAGGAAAATTACTATCATCTCTACTTTATGGATTTAAAAATTGAGGCCAAGCAGTCTCTGCAAACTTAAAACTCTCACAGATTAATATCTAATGAAGGTGGGCCAAGTTTCCATGTCCTTGGATATAAAACTGGAGACCTGAACTAGCTCATGTCGAAAGTTCCCTCCAGCACTAAAATTAGACCAGTCAAACCTGACTCTCAGGCCAGTGTTTTTTCATCTCAAACTCACTGTCTCCCTGTAACTCAGAGGAGGGTAATTGTAAGACAAATGCAAGGTTTCTGCAGAGCTTTCTTTGTTACTTTATCCTGTCTCTCCTCCTCAATCCCACCTCCCCCCTCTTTTGTTTTGGGGAGATGCAATGGAAGGAATGAGATAGCCTGGCCATCTACTCTGGGAGTTGTTGGGGGGGGGGGGCGGGATGAGCTGGAAGGGAGTCTCTTTGCTCCAGAGGCATAGAGATTTGAAAGTGTGCCTATGCTGGTAGGGTTTCTGTCTGCTGCTCAGAAAAGCAGTGGTTATGTGATTTGCTTTCTTTCCCTGAGTGCACCACAGGATGTCTGATCTGATAGCAATCCCTCCCACTTCAGAATCTGTATACAAAAATCTGTATATTTTTTGATACAAAATTTGTCATCTGAACCCTTGTATCGCTTCCTGGAAATCTAAATGCACTTTCTAAGCATTGATGACTCTAAGTTTCTGTCTGTCTGTTTCACTCACCCTCTCTAAACCACATGGGAAGGAGACGCAGGGGCAAGACAGATGTCTCTTTGGTTTTTTTTTCTTTTCTCTTTGTTGGGGGGTTAATGGTTTATAGTCAACTGTAAAGTACAGTAGTTTATACAATGTAACACTTCTCAGTTTTCCACGTAGCAATTTAACCCCTCTAGGTCCTCCTCTGCTATAAATGTCTTTGATTTTAATTCTACTACCTCAAATGGTGAGAAGACATGAAGCCTTGCCGTTTGAGATAGTGTTGGGAGACATCAAGATGATTACCCTGGAGAAAACAAAACCCATGTGGGGTAGTTATGGCAAATTTGGAAGACCATCATTTTTTAAAAATTCTATTAGTGATTCAATATTGATTTACAAAATTACAAGATAACAGGGATACAACTCCATGCTGTTCCCACCACCAGTGGTCTGTATCTCTCTCTCTCTCTCTCTCTTAAAAGATTTTATTAATTCATTAGTGAGAAGGATAGGAAGAGAGAGACAAATAACCAGAAATTTCTGGTACATGTGCTGCTGGTGATTGAACTCAGGACCTCATACTTGAGAGTCTAATGCTTTATCTACTGTACCACCTCCCAGATCACTGTATCCCTAGTCTCTTCATTGGAAGCTACAGCAGTTCTCCTAAGGTTGCAGATATGGGTTAACTATTATTTCTACAACTATTTGTCTAGATTTGTATATGTTTGTCTTCCTTTTTCCCCTCTATGGTTCCAACTTCTCTTCCTTTCCAAGTCACACCTACACCTATTACTACAGTCAAATGCTGTCCCCCCTTTTCTCTTCTCTCTCTGGGTCCTGATGGAATTGAAGTTCATAGCCCTCTGGTCATCTTCCCCTATCATTTCTCCCCCATTGGAAGTATGAACTAAAATTCTTTATGAGGTACAGAAGGTGAGAGTTCTGGCTTCTGTACTTGTTTCTCCACTGGACATAGGCATTGGCAGATATTAATCCATACCCTCAGTCTGTTTCTCTTTCCCTAGTGTGGTAGGCCTCTGGAGAGGTGAGGTCCCAGGACACACTGGTGAGGTCATCTGCCCAGGAAGTCAAAATGATGATGACGGTCATGCTAGCATTTTCAAGTTGGTGGCTGAAAAGCAGTAAAATATAAAGTAGGCCAGAATGACTACTGAACAGAAACCTAAAAGTAGGAATAGACCAGATGAGAGTAGGAATCTTAGGGTGGAAAGAAGTGTGGAAGTCTATTTTAAGTATGTTCCTAGGAGGCCTATGACTATAGTGGTTTTTGCTTGAGTTTGCTAAAATGGAGTTGGATATTGGACAGAAACATTGGAAGACCAAATTTTTTAAGAGACTAAAGCCAGTGAGCCAGGGCAGCAGCAAAGTCCCAGAATTGCATTCTGAGGGCCTGAGTATAATCTCTGGCACTGCCACATGCCAGATCAGAACAGTGCTCTGGTTTCTCTCCCTCTCAGAAACATAATAATAAATCTGCAAAAGACACTCACACAGGGGTTCCTCAGTGGAAGAACAAGCACTTCTTCTTCTAGCGTTTGCCCTTCTTCCGTAGCCAGTCAACAGTGTCAGGTTGAGCCTGATGTAAAGTTTCGAGACCTCCTTTGAATCTGGAGAGGTGGCAGTCGTTGACTATGTGGGTCATAGTCTGTCTGGAGCCGCAGGGGCAGTTGGGGTCGTCTCTGGCTCCCCAGCGATGGAACATAGCGGCGCCCCGGCCATGGCCTGTTTGATAGCGATTGAGGAGGGCCCAATCATAACGTGCTAGGTCAAAGCCGGGTTGACGCTTGCAGGGGTCTGTGATGAGGTGTTTGTTCTTGACCTCAGCTGACTGCCAGCTCTGTTTCCAAGAGTCTGGAACAGAGAAGTTCAGTGTAGGCGTAAGGGGACCAGATTGGGTGATGAGACATCAAGCGTTGGACAGGGTGGGCGAAGATATCCATGTATATTGGCAGGTCTGGTCGAGCGTAGACGTGGGAAATGAACTTAGATGATGCCGCATCCCGACGAATATCTGGCGGGGCGATGTTGCTAAGAACTGGCAGCCATGGAACCGGGGTGGAACGGATGGTTCCAGAAATTATCCTAGCCCTAATATTGACTAAGCCCTAATATTGACTAGTTGAGGAAAATGTGTAAAGAGGGCCAGGTGACAGTTACTTTTCTTCTGACTGTCCGTTGGTTGACTGGACACAGTGGCCAAGTATGTCCTAGAAATTCAAGCTTCAGCTGATGCTTTTATCGGACTACATGCCAGGTTCTGGCCCTTCCTAACTCAACTCTGCTAATACTGTGAGTCAACATTAAATTTGCAACTTTTTCGACTACTTTCATTTTCTTCTCCTAAATGCACAATCTTCATTCATGTCTTTTTACACAATGAGAGTGGTGAAAATATGATGGTATCCCTATTTAATTAAACAGAACTTAGTACTTCCTCATCTATTCTTTTGACAAAGGTGTTGCATATTTGCCCTACACCAGACACAGACACAGGCATGGTCATGGACATGGACACAGACACAGACATGGGGGTGGGGGAAAGTAGGATTAACATGAGTTTAGCACCTTCATGCCACAACATGTGGAGAACAGAAGACAGACAATAAATACACAATGTGCAGTTACATGCTATGTGCAAAAAAAAAAAATGAAAAAGAAAATTTGACTTGAGATAGATAGCATGAGGAGAATAGATTGAGGTCAATCAGAAGAGAGAGGGCCCCTTTCACATAAAGCTGACTTTACAAGGACTCCCCCCAGGAGGTGATGTTTATGTCATCTGAAGAGCAAGAAGACAAGACCCCTGGGAGGTCTTGAAAAAAAAATAGAATTTCCTTCTAGACTTCAGTGCAATGCATATATTTTCTCCTCCTCTTAGGTTTTATTTAGCTCTGTATTGGGTATTTCAATGCTCTTAGTGCAACATCTATTGAATACATCCAAGTATCTTGAAGTCTGCCAAATGCATTCTTTTTTCAGATAAATTTTATTTATATTTTTGTTAGAGACAGACAGAAATTGAGAGGAAAGGGACATATATAGGGAGGAAGAGAGAAAGAGAGAGACACCTGCAGCACTGATTCACTGCTTGTGAAGCTTCTTCTTCAAAGGGGGGGACTGGGGCTTGAACCTGGGTTCTTGTGCATGTTAATGTGTGCATTTTCTGGTGTGTTCCACTTCCCAGCCTCCCAAGTGTGTTTATGTTATTTTTTTATTATGTCTACTTTAATCCTTTGAGGTAGAAATTGATCATAATGGACAGAGAAAGTAAAATAACTGGTCTACAGCGAGATTTCTCAGGAAAGTGAGAGCTTAGAGTTGGACTGTAGACTTTTTGATTTCATAAATCTGTCGTCTCTCCACCCTGGATACCTCTGGGGTTCAAGGTGACCTGGAGGTGACTGAGATTCTCTCCATGATGAACTATCTGATTCTCTCAATGACTCCATCTTCCATTTTGGGATTCAAGAAGCTTGCTTCCTGTCACTGAAAGCAATTTAACTTATGACCTGGAAAAAGTCCTTGGGAAAAGTGGGTAGAGAGAAAAACAATAGACCAGATATCAGGCTAAAGAACCAAAACTAGCAGCAGAGGGGCAGGACCAGGATTTCAAGGGCCACACAGAAGCAGCTATCATCTGTAGCAGCTGTTATCTTTCCTGAATGCCTCAGAATGAGTCTTCTTGACTGTCTCCAAGAGGGACTATTTTAAAGGGTGGGGTCACTGCCCCTGGAACACAAACTAAATTGTGTGGAGTCAGATATTAAAGTTCAAGCACATGAGATGGAGCTCTCAGCTGAGGGGAAGAGGCACCTGAGGTGAGTAGAGTCTGCAGCCAGGCATGGGCTATTCAGCTTTTCCTCTTCCAGTAGATTGGCTAGATGTGTGTGTGGCGGGGGTGGGGGAGAGGGGCATGTGGGTCACTCCTCACACTCGGGCAAACTCATGTGGTCAGTGGAGAGTAAAATTCTCTTGTGCTAAATCCATCAGACAAGCCAGTGCTCATGAAAGTAAATATTTTTATCCAAAGTAAAAAACTAAAAAATGGTGTTTTTCCCTGCAGTCCTCTCCCTTTGTCTTCCCCATATCCAAGGGGAAAAAAAAACTAGAAAACTGGCTTGTAGGTAGTTCAGGAATTGCAAGTGTAACTCCTGAGGCCAATCTGTTGTTAAAGTTCGGGGCGCCAGTTGGCTGGGCTAGCTTCGCAGTGGTAGACAGAGACTCGAGGACACACAGCAGGGCAGAGAAGCTGTATTTCTTTATTCAGGAGCAACGATTCAAAAACTAACCTAAACTAAACACCACACAGATCTGTCCTGCATCCTTCTCCTCCAGTGGCAGCGGCAGTAACCCAGGAAGTACATAAGATAGGGGACGGGGAGAAGGGAGTAGCAGGAAAACTAGCAAGGGCTAAACCACAGTCTCCTGGCGGGGAGAGTGAGACCAAACCAATGTGAAGCATAGCAACACCAATCCTCAACACTACATATTCCAGAGTGATGTTCTTGTTCCCTCATATGAATAACTCAATAAAATCTTTTGGGGTGTGTGAGACTAGGGCCTCATGTATGCAGGATTACATCTCTCAAAGCCACTTTTTCATTGAGAGAGAAAGAAGAAGGAGGAGGTGGAGATACTACAATACTGCAGCTTCCTCTAATGCCTTAGAAACTTCATGTGGTTCCAGGGTTAGAACCTGCATCATGGTGAACTAACTCACCGATCCGTAAAAAAAATAAATAAATAAATAAACAATCTAAAAATATCAGGATATATCAGAATATAGTGTTATTTGGAAATACAAGGTTCTTATAGACATAATCAGTTCGGGACATGCTTGGTTAAGATGAGCTCAAATCCAAAGTCTGTGTCCTTATGGAACAGAGACTGCAACTATGAACCCACAGCCAAAATATTTCCAAGTATTGCCAAGAGTCACCAGATTAGAAGCTTGGGGAACAGGAAAGACATATGAAATGCATTCCTTCTCACAGAAATCAGAAGAAATTCACCCAACAGACCACTTGGTTCCAGACAACTAGACAGAAGAAATGTGAAAGAATTATTTCTGGGTTTTTTTTTTGTTTGTTTTTTGCTTCCAGGGTTATTACCAGGGTTTGGTGCCAGCACTTTGAGTCCACTGCTCCTGGTGGCCATTTTTCCCCATTTTATTTGACAGGACAGAGAGAAATTGAGTGTGGAGGGAGAGGGAGAGAGGAAGAGAGAAAGAGAAACACCTGCAGACCTGCTTCACCGCTTGCTTGTGAAGCATCCCCCCCTGCAGGTGAGAAGCCAGGGGCTTGAACCCGGATCCTTCTGTGGGTTCTTGTGCTTAGTACTATGCGCACTTAGCTGATTGCACCAAGGCATGCCCCCCCCCCTTTAATACTACTATTTGTTTATTTTTATTCTGTGTTCCTAGAGAGGGGAGGGGAAGGAGAGATTGAGGGAGGAGAAACATCAAAGCATCCTTCCGCCATCCTTAGGGTTCTCTCTAGAGCTGTTTGTTCTTGGTACTTCCATTTGGTGCCAGGAGTCAGACCCAGCTTTCTCACAAGACAAGGCATGAACTGGATCCATGAAGCTATTTCCTGGCCCCCATTTCCATTGTCTTATTCTGTTTATATGTGATGACTTGTTACAACAGTTGTAGGAGATTGATATACCCACTGACTTAGCTGTAAGAACCTCTGAAACCCAAACTTCAAGCCTGGTGGCACCACAAGTGGTCCAGTACCTTGCAGTCTCATGCACCCCAATTTGTTATCCTGCTGGCATGAATGCCTCCTCCTCTTTCTCTCCATCTCCCTGCTGAAATCCTCAGGGACACAGAATCAGGTTCAAGTCACTACTGTATTACAAGCTCCTGGAGCATTCTAGTTACCAAAACTCATGCCAAGAGAATGAAAAAATAAAGTAAACCCTTCTGGGCTAAGTTGGACTCTCTCTCTCTCTCTCTCTCTCTCTTTGCCTCCAAGTTTATCACTGGAGCTAAGGTGCTGGAACTACAAATTCACTGCTTCTGGTGGCCTCCCCCCCTTTTCTGTTGGATAGGACAGAAAGAAATTGAGAGAGGAGAGAGAGATAGAGAAGTAGAGAGACAAATACCTGCAGATCTGCTTCACTGCTTGTAAAGGATCCCCTTGACTGGAAGCCCATGGACTAGAGGTGACATTAGCAAGAATCATGGATTTTCCTTCTTATCAACAGGAGACAGGAGAAGCTCTAATTCACAGGAGAGTCGTGCAGCTGTTTCTGTACTGAGGGAAGTTGTTTAATATCAAAATTACATTTGTTGCTCATCAAGAGCCAGAGGAAGTCCCAAGGATGGGCAAGTCCTGCATACAGAAACGGGCTAGACTTTCACTAGGACCAGAAAGAGGACAGACAGACTTCCCCTTCTCTCCTCCTGAGATGATTGGTCTGTGTGCCACCCCTGAGGCTGTCCTCACACAGTGATGTCTGAACCTTGCCTTTGCTTAGTTTAAGATGGACTTTGAGTTCACACACTGTTGGGATGCTTCTAGTTCTGCTTCTGGGATCCCTTCTGTTACACTGGATAGGTAGCCAAACGTCTTCACTTATCTGGGGGGTGGGCAGGTTAGGGCCCATGTTGTTGAGCCATATGTCAGTCAGAGTTCAGGGCGCCAGTATGCCGAGCTACCTTCACGGCGGGAGACAGACGATTGGAGATTGACACCTGAAGACCTGCTTTACGGACTGTGAAGTGACTCTCCTGCAGGTGGGGAGCCGGGGTCTCGAACTGGGAACCTTCTTCTGGCCCTTGGGCTTTACGCCATGTGCACTTAACCCTCTGCGCTACAGCCCAATTCCCTTCTTCTTTTTTTTTTTTTTACTTTTAAATTTGTATTTATAAAAAGGAAACACTGACTAAACTATAGGATAAGAGGAATACAACTCCACAAATTCCCACCACCAGAACTCTATATTTCATCCCCTCCCCTTATAGCTTTCTTGTTCTTTAACTGTCTAGGAGTATGGACCCAAGGTCATTTGTTGCAATGTATAATTACTTGCTTCTGTGCTGGAATAGCTCTCCAAGCTTCCACAATCATGTATTGTAATTCTGTTTATTACCATAGGTTCATTTTTCACCAACCGTTAAGAGGACTGGACAAGAATCAGATTAAAGCAGAAACAGTATCCACTCCACCCCCCTCCCCCCAGGGTTATCACTGGGACTCAGTGCCTGCACTAGGAACCCACTGCTCCTGTGGTCATTTTTCTATTTTTTTTTTCTTTTTGACAGAATAGAGATAAATTGAGAGGGGAAGGAAAGATAGAGAGGCAGAGAGAAAGATAGACACCTGCATACCTTATCACTGCTTATGAAGTGACCCTCCACCCCTCAGGTAGGGAGTGGGGTCTCCAGTCTGGATCCTTGCATGTGTCTTTGTTTTTCATACTTAACCCAATGTGCTACCTCTTGACCCCCATAGTATCCACTTTGTATGGCGTGTTGTTCCCAAAGTTCTCCCAAGTGATCCCCTTTTGCTTGATAACTTTGCCAAGGTTTAGAAAAGAAGGAAATTTGCAATGATCAATCTTTGATCTCAGTTAAACCTAATGACACCCTGGACAGGTTGGTACATACCAACCCATATTTTATTCTCTCTAAGAGATCTAAGAGATAAAATAACTTCTTCAAATTTATCTGCAGAGTCTCTTAGAGCAGAAATGCTATCTAAATCCCTGGGAATCTAGAATTTCTCTCCAAACTTCCTTTTTCTAGTTTCTCTCTCCTCTCTCTCTCCTCTCTCCTCTCTTTTCTCTCTCTTTCTCTCTCTCTCTCTGCCATCAAGGTTTTCTCTAGGGTGTTGTGTTTGCTGGACATGTCTGATCATGAATTATTTGTTTTTAATAGAGAGGAGATAGAAAAAAAGAGGTGTGTAGAGAGGGTGAGAGAGGAGAGATATCATAGCACTGCTCTGCTAGACATGAATTGCTTGTATTGTAAGTGCTCCCATATGCTGCCAGGAACGCAAACCAAGGTCCCTGCACCTGAGAAGGTGAGCAATCACCAAGGGGAATTATCTTTGGGACCCCTTCCTATGGTTTTCTAAATTAGAAGTAATTGAGGTTGGGAATGATTTTTGAGATAATGGAATTAAATGAATTGAATACAGTGACACCAATTTAGTCACTTGTTTGCTGGATATTAAAGCTTCTTTTCCATTTGGAATAAATGAATATTTTTCTCACTTAGTTTTGAGAATGGTGACATATAACCAGAACTTAATGTGTGTAACCCTAGTAGTCAGGGTTTTGTGGAGAAACTGAAACACTACGATATATATATATATATTAGTGATTTAATACTGATTTATAAAATTGTAAGATAATAGGGGTATAATTCCACACAGTACCCACCACCAGAGTCTGTGTCCCATCTTCTCCATTAAAAACTGTAATAGTTCTCCCAAGGTCATTGATTTGGTCTGATTCTCTCTCTCTCTCTCTCTCTCTCTCTCTCTCTCTCTCAGACACACTGGTGAGGTCATCTGCCCAGAGAGTGCAGAATGGAGTGTTAGTAGCATCTGCAACTTGGTGGCTGAAGGGCACTAAGTTGAAAAGCAGGACAAAACATTTAATAAACAGGAATCCTAAAGTAGGTCATATATCTATATAGAGACTAGTGCCAGGCAGGGACTTAACTACACAGAGCTGGAGACTGACAAGTCTTGTGCTTTAATAAGCTGCAGACCCAATAAAGTCAGTTCTCTGTCACTAGCCTCTGGGGTCTAGGGCCTGCATGTCTGGGATTCTAATGCTGAAGCGAGTTCCCCTACTCACTGCTACTTTGGAGTTGGGTGTGATATGGTAGGTTGTTGGGCCTTAAAGCCAGCCCCCCTGCTCTGCTTACAAAATAATTGTTTTGCCTAAAATATCCCCACCATGTTATCCCCTTAGGGTATTGCTAATTCAGTTAAAACCATCGCAACAGTTGCTAAGGATGCTTCCACCTTCCCAGCATGCCTTGTGCCTCTCTCCACCTCCTTTCCGAGCCAATCCCATTCTGACTTGCCACTTCCCTTCCTCTTTACCCTATAAATCCTGCTGCTGTTCTGGTTTCGCCCTCTTTTTCTCTTCTACATCCTGACCTGGGGAAGGGCTGGTGTGTATAGTGGGAGGCAGTCATTTTGCTAGCTCCAGGTGACCTAAACCACTGTGCCCACACCCAACTCTGGGGCACCAGCGTGGTTCCCTCTCCGCCACGAATTCCTGGTCTCTTCTCTCTCCCCTGCTGCGCAACCAGACAGTAGTTAATGTTCACCAGGAAGACTATGGAATTGTACCTTTGAAATACACAGCCTTATAAAACAATGTTGTCACAACAGAAAAAATAATAACCGAAAAACAAGTACTGAGGGTGGAAAGCTCTGCAGAGACCTTCCCAGCCTGGTGAATGTAAATTTCACTGCCTTTTCCTTACCCTGAACGCTGGTCTTTCTGTTTTGCCACATTACTGCTCAGTTCAGACTCATGAAGGTGCTGGGGATTGAGCCTGGGACATAGAAGCCTCAGGCCAGGAAGTCTTCTGCATCAGCTATGTCCCCAGCCCCTCTGTCCCAAACTTGGTATCCACACTCAGAGCTAGATTGTCGCCTCTGTGGGCATCTGTCCCACTCTGATGGATGATGTATTTCTCTTACATTCTTTGTCTGTTACCTGCCATCTGCTGGGATATCTGCTCCATAAAACCAGGGATTTGTCTCTTTTCTGTCTCTTGCCTTTAAATCTGTGCCTCAGACAGGTCCTGCCTATAGTAGTTGCTCAATAAACATTGATTACATAGTAATGAAACCAGAGGGGGACCAGGCGGTGGCACACTGGGTTAAGTGCACATAGTACAAAGTTCAAAGGCCCTTGCAAGGATCACAGTTCAAGCTCCTGGCTGTTTATCTGTTGGGGGGGGGGGGGTGTCTCTTCACAAGTGGTGGAGGAGGTCTACAGGGGCCTATTTATCTCTTTCTCTATCTTCCCCCTCCCATCATAATTTCTCTCTGTCTTACTAAAAAGAAATGGCTGCCAGGAACAGTGGATTCGTAGTGCAAGCACCAAGCCCTAGCAATAACTCTGGAGGCAAAAAAAAAAAAAAAAAAATGAAACCAGAGTTCTCTGTGATCAATATCAGTTTAATAGAGAAGCATCTGGGTTGAAATCCACTTATCCCCGAGGAAACCATTTTCAACCCTGGAAAGTAGCCGGTTTCAGGTGTGACTAGGCTCCCTCTTTTACAGTTGTTGGTGGGGCTTTCACATCCACTCTAGTACTAACACAAATCCCCCAAATTGTTTCCTCCTGAAGACCAGAGTGGGGAAGGTGGGTGGGTGTTTTTGTTATTGTTGGTGTTGCTTTTTTCTTATGGTAATGTAGAGGACTGAACTTGGGACTTCAGAGCCTCAGTCATGAAAGTCTTCTGTTTTTGTTTGTTTGTTTTGTTTTGTTTTTTGTTTTTGCCTCCAGGATATCACTGGGGCTCTGTGCCTGCACTGCTCCTGGCAGCCATCTTTTTTTCATTGTTTATGTTGCTGTTGCTTTTGTTGTTTTTGTATAGGAAAGAGAGAAATTGAGAGAAGAGGGGTAGATAGAGAAAAGGGAGAGATAGACACCTGCAGACCTGCTACACCGCTTAAAGAGCTGGGTGTTCGAACTAGGATCCTTGCACTGATCCATACATTCTGCACCATGCGCCCGGCCCCCTGGCATAAAAGTCTTTTGCAGAACCATTGAGCTAGCTTCCTCACCCACATGAACAGGTGTTCTTCCCAACAAACACGCATGTGCAGAGAAATGAGTGTTCTGGAAGAATGCCTTTGGAAGGACCCTAGAATTATCCTACTGTTGGTGAGACTGACAATCATCCTATAAGAGTATTTGAAAGACTCTACATGCCTTGATGTGGACTTGCTTAGAATCACCCAGGAAAAACATGCCAGTTCCAAATTGCAACCCAGTTTTCTGCTTTCTGTGGAGATGAGAGGGGGAGGTAAAGATTCCTGCAAGTCCAAATATAGGAGCTGGCAGGCAGACTGCCCTCTCTGGAGCACTCTATCTTGCAAGTTGTGATCTCTGGTTGACAAGGAAGTCAAATGAATGGCTAAATACAGAGCCTCGTGAGATGCTGAGATGCAAATCATCCTGAACCACGTGCAGCTGTGGATTCCTGGCTGGCAAGCGGCTTGGAGCTCTGTTTCCACAGGTGGCATCCCAAGCTCCTAGTGGGAGGGCACCTTTGCTTTTCCCCAGAGGGCATGCAAGGCTGACAGAGTCTGGAATAAGCATGGGTCCTGCCTAAGAACCTACAGGAAAGAGTTTGCAATGTTGTGAGACAGACAGCCAGACGGAAAGACAAAAAAGATTGCCTTGTCCACAGCCCAGGGGACCTATCTGAGGCAGGGAGTTATTTCGACTTTATCCTTTCTGAGAGAAGATGACTGTATCATGGGTGTCTTTGCAGATCATCTAATAGTAATGCCCAGAACAAAAAGATGGCTGGGGCCAGGTGCTGGTGCCCCTAGTTGAGCACTCACATAAAGACAAGTAAGGACCCAGGTTCAAGTCCCTGGTCTCCATCTACAAGGGTGGGGGAAGCTCACAAGTGATGAAACAGGGCGGCAGGTGTCTGCCTGTCTCTCTCCCTCTTAATTTTCCCCATTCCCTCTCAATTTCTCTCTATCTTTATGCAAACTAAATAAATATCTCATACACACACACACACATATATATATATGTCTATATACATATTTTTTCTTTTACAATTAAGAGACGTTTCTTGTTATCAAAGCACACACACCTGCATGGTAAGCATATTCATCTGTTAATACATTTATTTCTCGCGACAGTGTGGAAAGGTGGCTACCATGTTTGTACTTGTGGCTAACAGTGGTTTACAAGTTTGTGAGATGATAGGGTCTAGTGCCACACCACATCCACCACCAAAGTTCTGTGCGCTCAGCCTCCCAGTGATAATCACCACAGTTCTCACAAAGTCTTAGGGACAGTTTATTTACTTGAATAAAGTTCTTGTGTTTCAACTCTCTAGATTGATTCCACATATGAATGAAACAATATGGTAGCTTTCTTTTTATTTAGTTCACTAAAACTAATCACCCCTAGTCCATCCATTTTGACCCAATGGACACGATGTGACCATCTTTATTGTAGAGTAGTATTCCATGGAGCTTATCTCACACAACTGTGTTTGTTGACTGACCAGGGCACTGCTCATCTCCAGGCTCCAGTGTTACTGGAGATTCATCTTGAGACCTTTAGTGCCTCAGATACCAGAGTCCTTTTGTATAATCATTATGCTGTCTCTACAGTAGGCCCATAATCTCTTTATTTTCTTTATTATCTATATTTATTGGATAAAGACAGCCAGAGGGGGCTGGGCAGTAACGCAGAGGGTTAAGTGCACGTGGCACAAAGTGCAAGGACCAACATGAGGATCCCGGTTCGAACCCCTGGCTCCCCACCTGCAGGAGGGTTGCTTCACAAGTGATGAAGCAGGTCTGTATTTGTCTATCTTTCTCTCTCCCTCTCTGTCTTCCTGTCCCCTCTCCATTTCTCTCTGTCCTATCCAACATCAATAACAACAACAACAAGGATAAACAACAAGAGAAACAAAAGGGGAAAGGTGGCTTCCAGGAGCAGTGGATTCGTCATGCAGGCACCCCAGCGATAGCCCTGGAGGAAGAAAAAAAAGAGAGAGATAGCCAGAAATCAAGAGGAGATGCAAAAAAAAAAAAAAAAGAGAGAAGCAAAAAAAAAAAGAGGGAGATATAGAGAGGGAGAGAGACGGAGACACCTGCAGCACTGCTTCACCACTGGTGAAACTTTCCTCCTGCAGGTGGGGACTGGAGGATTGAACCCAGGTCCTTACACACTGTAATATGTGCACTCAACCAGGTGTGCCACCACCCGTCCTCATGCCCATAACTTCTGTATCCAGTCATCTGTGGATGGGCATTTAGGCTGCTTCCAGTCTTTGGCTACTGTGAATAATGCAACTATGGACATAGGGGTGGGCATGCCCCTTCGAATCAGTGTGTGCGTGTCTTCTGGATTAATGCCTGGGAGTGATGCTGCTGGACTGTGATCTATTCTCGCCTTTGTGCAAAGTCTCTCCGTGCAGCATCAGTTTGCATCCCTGCCAGCAGTGCATCAGGGTCCCTCTTCTCCATGACTCTGCCGACAAGAAAAGCGTTATAGGGACCAGGCGGTGGCGCACCTGGTTGAGCACACACATTATACTGTGCAAGGATCCAAGTTCAATCCTCTAGTCCCCACCTACAGGCAGAAAGCTTCACAAGTGGTGAAGCAGGGCTGTCGGTATCTTTCTGTCTCTCCCCCTATCTTCCCCTCCCCTCTAAATTTCTCTCTAACAAATAAACAGAATTATAAAAAAAAAGAAAGAGAGAAAGAGAGAGAGAGAAGGAAACAAAGAAAGGGAGGGAAGGGAGGAAGGAAGGAAGGAAGGAAAGAAAGAAGGAAGGAAGGAAGGAAGGAAGGAAGAAAGGAAGAAAGAGAGAAAAGTGGTTTGTGAAAATATGTACTGTGCATAAAGAGAAACAGAGAGCCCCAGTAACTAGCCCCAGGTCACACAGCTGGCCAGTAGTAGATTCAAGATTCTGGGTCTTTCATATAAGTGGAATCAAGCAACACACAGAATTTTTTCAAAATCTGGCTTCTATTACATCTCCTGTTGTTTTGGAGGTGCAGATCATAGCACTCATCAATATTTCATTTATTTCACCACTCACAGTATTCCATTACGAGGAGATTTTCTTTATCCAGTCAACACACTTGTGCTCTTTCCATTTCTTGCATATAGCAAATAATGATGCTATAAACAGATATATGACCTCCAGTGACTGGTATTTCCCCACAAGTCCTTACCTGCATCCCATTCCAGTTGAAGGGAAGGACTTTGGGAAATGGAGGACAAGATAGTGTGGTATCAGATGTGGACTCTACCATGTTCCAGTTGTGTGGCTAGGAAAGTTAAATAACTTTCTGTATTTTGGTGTTTCTGTGAAATTTGTGTTTTTCATCATTTGTGTAATTTATTCATTTGGAATTTCTGTTTGGCTATCTGAGGTGAAATGGATTTGCTTTAACCCACAGGAAAAGCCACACACTGTTTGGACATTTCTCATCAAATAGGCCCTCCTTTCTCCACTCCTGCTCCGTGCAGTCATCTCTGGCTTGCGATTTCCACGCAGACAGTGTTTCTTAACCCTCTGTCCAGCCCTTCTGCTCTCTTCAGCCATCTTGGCTTTTTCTTCTTGGATTATGCTGTAAGACTGCCTTGGAGTTATGGTTGCTTAGTTTAATTAAAGATCCTTATTTTCTTTCTATAGGACATATGCCATTTCCCCAAGTCATTCCTCTCTCACAGGCTAATTCATTGTTTCTAGTTTTTCTTTTTCTTTTTTTTCCTGTTTTCTATGACAAATGCCCCTATGGCAATTTTTTTGTTGTTATAAAGCATTTACATATTTTTGGATTATTATGTTCTTTGGATGGATTCCCAGAAATAGAATTACTGAGTCAAAGGGCATGAATATTTTTAATGCTTTTAATGCATGGCATATATTTATTTCAAAAAAAATTAAAGTGAATAATGATTCTGGAAAGTCCATGGTGGGGTCCTGGGTGGTGGCAGTGCTCCTGGTTTTGTGCACGTTATAATGCATAAGGACCCAGGTTCGAGCCCCCCTCCCCATCCCACCTGCAGAGGGAAAGCTTTGCAAGTGGTGAAGCAGTGCTGCAGGTGTCTCTCTGTCTCTCTCCCTCTCTATCTCCCCCCCATTCTCTTGATTTCTGGCTGTCTCTATCCAATAAAGTAAAGATAACTAAAGAAAAAAAAAAGTCCATAGTGTTCTGTTGTGTAATTGCATTCAGCTGGACTGTAAGATGTTTGGATCTGTGTCTGTCTAACTCTGAAAGTTCTAGAGGGAGATAAAAGTGATGTCCTGACACATTTCCCTTTTCTCTCTGTTTAGCACATCTGTGCAGTCATTTATGAATGACTATTATGTCATTCTACTATGTGGCAGACTCCACAGTAAAGATGGCAACAAGATTGTGGGTTCGCCATGAATTTGTGCTTTCTACGTGATAGGGAGATCACACAGTAAACACAAGTCCATGACAAGCACATCCCAATGGAAAAAACAAAAATGTATAAACAAGTTGTTTCCTAGAGACCAGATTTAGTCAGAAGTTACACAGAATCTGTAACTGGAGTGACAAGGGAGAGGAAGTCATGCCAAGAAGAGGAAAGGATTCTACTTTCAGGGGTATCCTTGCTAGATCTCTATGCTAGAGAGCTATGTCACAAGACATCGACGCTGCAAACTGTTTTGAATAATATACACTGAGCCCAAGAAAAAAGACCAAGCCCCAGCCATAGAAGGCCATGTAATCCCTGTCTGTACCTATAAAAGGGGAATGCTGGGAGGATTATTTTTCTGGAGAGAAGATTGGGTGGTTTCTTTGTGGAGCAAAGGATCCATAGGAAAGTAGCCACTGCTAGAAAGAAGGATTAGGGTTAGTTTTGTCATCTAGAGACTGAAAACCCAGGTGAGGGTTGATGTTGCAAGGAGAGAAATTATATTGGGTGAATTCCAATATAATCTGGATATAGATTCACGGGATTTGCTGAGGCATTGGAGACATGGGGATCAAGAAAAGAGAGAATGTGGCCCGGGAGGTGGCGCCACGTTTGGACTCTCATGCATGAGGTCCGGAGTTCGATCCCCGGCAGCACATGTGCCAGAGTGATGTCCGGTTCTATTTCTCCTCCTATCTTTCTCATAAATAAATAAAATCTTAAAAAAAAAATAAAAGAAAAGAGAGAACACCAGTGGGTCCTGGAACCCCACCTCCCCAGAACCCTACCCCACTAGGGAAAGATAGAAACAGGCTGGGGGTATGGATCCACCTGCCAACACCCATGTCCAGAGGAGAAACAATTACAGAAGTCACAACTTCTGCACCCCAAAAACAATTTTGGTCCATACTTCCAGTGGGATAAAAAATAGGGAAGCTTCCAATGGAAGGGGAGGGGATGTGGAACTCTAGTGTTGGGAACTGTGTGAAATTGTACCCCTCTTATCTTACAATATTGTTAGTAATTATTAAATCACTAATAATTTTTTTAAATATAGAACCTAACATAAATTGTACAATAAATAATCAAATAATAAGTTCTGAAAGAAATGAATCAGGATAAGAGAAAAATCATTTGATTTAGAGTAAACAAACAAAGCATCAAAAAAAAAAAAAACAGAAAGAAAAGAGAGAAATCAAGACTATGTCCTCAAGGCTGGCCTAAACAGCAGGCAAACTGGAAAGATGCTATTGAGTAGGAAACAGAAGGGAGATTAGACATGAGGGGGCATGGAAATGGAGCTGAATCTGGTCACATTCAGTCTGAGATCTCTCTGTGATCAACAAGGGGGGATATCAGATAAAGGAAACCACAGTTCTGGAACTCCGGAAGAAAGCCAATGCAGATTTGAGTGTCATTGGAATATCTATGGGGAGAATCTTTGTCCCCTTGTAAGTCTGTGAAAATAGGGAAGAGAAGAGAAAGGAAGCCTTCCACCATTGTCAGTAGAAACTTGCTGTTTTCTTTGAGCTTTAAGAATGTGATGGGTATCTCACACTCTCATTTGTGAACAAAATATCTTTGTCTACTTGTTCATTTTCCCCCAAGTAGGAGGAAGGGAAAATTTGAACTTTTTCCTATAGTGGTTTCCTGACTGGCCCTCTCAATCCGATCACAGTCTTCTACTTTTGAGAGGAGTATCTAGAGAATTATTCTTGTCCTTTGGTTTGGATGTAATAGGCCAGGGCACAAAAAAACAAACAAACAAACAAAAACCACACAAGCTTTTCCATCTCTGTAGCATTTGTAGAAATACTCTCTTGTCTGTTGTGTCTTTTTTTGCGACAGAATAATCTTTGCCTTATTGTTGTGGTGTTCCTTCAGATCTATGAGTTTCTGCCTGCTGACACTGTCTGCCCTACAAGACATTCCACACCAAGGTGGTATGATGCACTGTGAGGTCTGGTACATGGCCACAGAACCAGCATCAGTGAGATCGGAGCTTCTGGCATAATGTCATCCTTGGCTATTTCCTCTATCTATCTATCTATCTATCTATCTATCTATCTATCTATCTATATCTCTCTCTATGCCACTAGGGTTAACTAGGATTAGCACTGGGACTTGGCACCAGTACTAGGAATTCACCAATCCTGGCAGCCAGCTTTTCCTTTATTATTTTTTTTCTTTCTATTTTGAAAATATTTGAAATTGGGAGGGTAGGGAGAGATAGAAAGGGAGAGAGAAAGATAGACACCTGCAGACCTGTTTCACTAATTGTGTAGCATCCCCCCTGTAGGTGGAGAACAAGGACTAGAACTCAAGTCCTTGTATATGGTGGTATGTTTACTTAACTGGGTGTGTCACTGCCTAGCCCTTCTTCCTCCCCCTCCCCATTTCATTCTATAAGACAGAACAATTGAGAGGGGAGGGGGGAATAGAGAGGGAGAGAGGACGCCAGGTGGTGGCACGCATGGTTGAGTGCACATGTTAAAATACACAAAGACCCAGGTTCAAGCCCCCAGTCCCCACCTTTCAGGGGGGGGGGAGCTTTGTGAGTGGTGAAGCAGTGCTGCAGGGGTCTCTCGATCTATTTCCCTATCGCTCCATTCCTCTAGTTTTCTAGCTGTTGCTATCCAATAAATAAAGATAATAAAAATAGAGAGAGAGAGAGACCATCTACATAGCTTGTGAAGCACCCTCACTGCAAGTGGGGAGAAGGGACTTAAACATGATTCCTTGCTCATAGCACTTACTTTCTGTGCCTAAGTGGGTGTGCCCTGCCAGGTATACTTTTTTCTTTTTAACAGCATGTTTCTCTCTCTCTTTAAAAACAGTTACTTATTGTTTCTAGTTAGACTGGACAGAGAGATTGAGAGGAGAAAGGAGACAGAGAGGAAAAGACACATTTACAGCATTGCTTCACCATTTATGAAACTCCCCTGCTGCAGATGGGGGCTGAGGGCTTGAACCAAGATCCCTGTGCTTAGTAATGAGTGCATTCAACCAGGTACAACACCATCCAGCTGCTATAGCCATTTTCAAAGGGATTTGCCTCAGATTATTTTTGATCTGTGAGAGTCTCTGTGTTTATACTCCATGTCTCCATGCTGGAGTATGAAAGGGGACATTTCATTATGAACGGAACAGTTCTCCTCCTTCCAGCCAGAATACTTTTTTACAATAGCCAGTGAAGCTGTATGACAAAAACAAGATTCTAAGGGGTCCAAATTCACAGAGATCTGCTCCCAGTGGACCCTCTTCATGGGTACATTTCATGACTCCATGTTCCCTCCAGGACCTCGGTTTCCCCATCTAAACTGAATTAATAAAAATACCCAAACTGTGGGTTAGGAAATAATTTATTGTGAAACACTCAGGACTTTCCCTGGTCCACATATTAAATATCTATTATCCCTCCTTGAAGGACCTGGGAACAGACAAGAAGATGCAATTGTTCCACTGTCACCAAAATAAAGCTATTGTTTTTCGCTATGGTTTTGAGGAACCCTGGTCTTCATGAAATAGATTTTTATTTGTTAACTTAAAATGATCCTCATAATTGAGGACACATTTGTTGCCAGGTGTTATTTCCTGTGTATGCAAAAATGCAAAAGATATGGAGTCAATCCCTTTCAGTCAAAACCTCACAGTTTTCTTTCTTTCTTTCTCTCTTTCTTTCTTTCTTTCTTTCTTTCTTTCTTTCTTCCTTCCTTTCTTTCTTTCTTCCTTTCTTTCTTTCTTTCTTTCTTTCCTTTTGTTTTCTTTTCTTTTTTTTTCTCATTATGACTGTGATAAGCTCAGTGACAAAATATACAGGATCGACAGAGGGATGTTGCTACATTTTAGTCACCATTTGGGGATTATTATAAATATCATTTCTCTACAGGGAAATTTTAGGATGAGTTAGTGATTGAGTAGCTCAAGGATATAGACTGAAATATGTGAATTTTCCAAGTATTAGGGAGAGGACACAGAAGACTGAGCTTTTGTGAAAGACAAGACTTCCAGGTGCCACATTCTTGCCAAGGTAGTGACTCCCAGTGCTGGAGAAGAAGCCCAGTAATTTTTTTCTAAAAGAAATGTCTTTAATGGTGACCAGAACCCTGAAATGTCTTCTCAAGACATGTATTTTGGTAACATATTATTTGAGAATTTTTCTGCTTAAGTGACAACATTTACACTAATGTTTACTATTAAAATCAGTGTCACCAAGAATGAACAAAATCACAGTTGATAAAGAGTGAGAAAAAAATATATAATGGTTAACAAAGCAAAGAAATAAACAAATGGGGGCTGGGCAGTGGCACACCCAGTTAAGAGCATGTTACCATGAGCAAGGACCTGGGTTCGAGCCACTGCTCCCCAACTGTAGGTGAGAGGCTTCACGAGCAGTGAAGCAGGTCTGCAGGGGTCTATCACCTCCTCTTCTCTCAATTTCTGTCTTATCTAATAAAAAAGGAGGTTTGGCTAACAGGAGCAATGAATTCCTATCTCAAGCACCTAGCTCCAGGGATAACCATGGTAATAAAGAAGAAAAAAAAATTTAGAAGAAGGAGAAGAAACAAACACGGCCAACAACGAGACTCTCCTATAACTACAAAGACATTAAAGAAGGGAAATTCAAAACATACTCTCTGGGGCCATTAAATCCTCTTGCAGGAACCTCAGGAAAATCAAACGCTCTAACTTTCACACTCTGATGACTGAGTCTTGCTGAAGCTGGACTTCCAGAAGTGCAGTGGTGAGCTTTGCTCTGATCTGTCTGTTTGGAAAGGGGAAGCCCCCAAAGTTTCAGTGAACTTAGCATTGCTTGAATATTGAAACAGCTCAGAAGACAGTAGATACTCTGACACACAGTGTCATGGCAAAAGGAGCCTCACTACAGAGCTGTTACAAGAGCTCAGACTCAACTGTCACCAGAGTTCCTGTGCCTGGACTCTATGAAAGTTGGGAGATGCAATCCTGACTTCTCTGTCCCTTAGTTTTCTCACCTGTAAAATGACAAAAACATAAAGAGTTATCTTATTGGGCTGTTGTTAACCCCAGAGAACGGTCATGAGATTTCAAGGAGTTTCTAGTGCCCAATGAATTCAGAATGGTGGCTACCACATAGTGACTGCTGTTAGCTGGTGATACTATTATTAAATGTGACAAATCTAGAAACAACATGGTTTGAGACAAGACTCCCAGATTTGTAAAGAAATGTTCAGAGAGCAAGGAAGCAGAAGACCTGTGCACTTAGTGGAGATGAATTACCTCTGTGAAAAGGACCGACATGGAATGTGTGTGGGGGGGAGAGTTTATCATGTCTCCATATGTCAATGTGACAGCCAAGAGGTGTGGCATTCTGGGAAAGCAAGTGCACCCAGGTGAGCTTCTGTCTGGGCTGGGGACGGCATTGACACTTTCTCCAGTGTCTTGTGGAAGAGTTCAGCTGGTGTGTTACCCAGGAGAGTCCAAATTGTGAAGATGCAGATTAATAGGGTCCCCTTTGTGTGGGGGAATGTATACAAGGAGTTAGGGCTGTAAGAGGAAACAGTAGATTTTTCTAGAACCATAAAATACTCAAGTATCATCCTGATAGATAGACCTTCTCATCTTATGCCTCTTAGACCCTTTCATATCCCCTCTCCGCTTTTACCTGTTTTATAATAATAATAATAATAATAATAATAATAGTGCCACACCATTTTCAGGTAATAGATACTGCATGTATGGTTCATTCTGTGGAGGAGTGTGTGTGTATATGTGTGTGTATGTGTGTGTGTGTGTGTGTGTGTGTGTGTGTGTGCGTGTGCGCCACGGGACAGGTGGTTGCCATGGTAATTTCTCATTATTGTTGAATTGAAAAATAATTACTCTGGCAAAAATCCCACATAACCTGTCAGAGCTAAAGTTAAAGATGCCGGGGGCCAACCCTGGCTCCGGGATCCTCCTGGTTTTGGTGGAGAAAGGGGCAGAGATAGGAAAAAGGGAAGAATCTGAGATGGACAAAAATGCTTTTGTGGATTTTTTTAACTCAATAATTAAGATGCTCTTCTGTTATTTGACCCCAGTGCCTTGCTCATCCTGATTTATGATTTGACTGCCATGGTGCCAGGACTCACCTGCGAGATGGGACAAAGGACCAAGGATTTTAATCACAGAAATGCATAGAAGGGATTATTTGAGAGCGGAGATGCTTCCCTGATATTTTCTCCTAATTAAAATATATGGAGAATTATGGGCACTACTCACCTGCATTCAGGCTGAGTTAATTTCATCTTTATTTACCTGGAGGCTGCTTTATGTTATTGTTGCTTTCCAGCTTTGGGGAAAGAATCCACTTTTTACGGCAAAATATGCACTAGCAACTTACCATGCACTACGGAGATCCACAAAAAATTGGAGCTGCTTGTCTGTTGGGAAAAAGCGTGGCTTGCATCAGAAACCTTGTGGAAGGGGGTGCAGACAGTGTTCTCTCTTTGCACTCTGCCCCCCACCCCTCCCAATTAAGTACTTTGGGAAATCAGCCATTCTATCCCAAAAGCCTCTATAGAGGACAACCAACAGTCTGTGCTTTCGTTCTTGTGCTGATGGCAAAAATCATCTTCCTTAATAGACAATCTTTATTAATTGCCATTATTGTTGTTGCTGCTGTTAATATTCATTTAATATTTATTTGCGAGAAGGGGAAGAGAGGGAAAAAGAAACATATGCTAAGAATCAAAACTCAGAGGCTGGGCAGATGGCATAATGGTTATGCAAAAAGACATCCATGCCTGAGGTTCTGAAGTCCCAGGTTCAATCACCAAGTGCCACCATAAACCAGAGCTGAGTAGTGCTCTAGTCCCCCACCCCCCCACGTATCTTTCTCATTAAAATAAATCAATAAAAATCTTAAAAGTAAAAAAAAAAACTCAGGACCCTCTGCTTGAGAGTCACATGCCTTATCCACTTGTACCACTTCCTGGGTCACTATTATTAATATTATCACCATTACTATTGTTCTTGTTATTATTATTATGACTACCCCACTATAGCACCTCTTTTGAACTTCTAGGCCCCCATTTTCCTCCTGTGGAGCTGGACTCTTTGTCATTAGATTATTCCTTTTATTAGATCCCACTTATCAATATTCCTTCCAAAATATTTTATTTATTCATTTATTTAATTGGATAGAGATAGAGGAAATTGAGAGGGAAGTAGGAGAGAGTGAGGAAGAGAAAAAGAAAGACACCTGCAGCACTGCTTCACCATGGGAGAATTTTTCCCTATGCAGGTGAAGACTAGGGTTTTCAATCCAGGTCCTTGTGCACATGCATGGTATTTTATGAACTTAACCAAGCCCCACTTAATAATCTTACTCATTTCCATGCTGTCCAGACTCCAAGTTGACCAGAAGCATTAGACCCTATTAGAAACTAGAGAGAAGATACTGACCCTCTGCCTAGTATGGTCATTGTAGACACACACCCCAGGGAGTTCTTCCTGGCATGGACAGGGGCATGGATACCTCAGAGATGTTGGCCCATCATAAGATCATAGTGATGAAAAAAGCCTAGCCACTGTTGGGTAGTATGCCAGCTCCCCCGGCTTCTGTCTCTAATCCTGCTTAACTAAGCACCAGCATGCCTGTATGGCATTGGTTTGATCCCACTCAAAGCTGCCGTCTATTTACATAAATCACTAACTAAGCACCACCCTCCCTCCAGGGCATTGGTGGTTCAGTGGTAGAATTCTCCCCTGCTCCACCCCCTCTCCTTGTCACACCCTGATTTTCCACCACTCTCTTTTCGCTCCACCCTCTCTACATCACATCCCGTTTACACCCTACTTGGCAAGTATATATAAGGACAGGTTTGTGAGTTTTCAGTTTAGTTTAGTTTTAGCATAGCTTGGCTTAGATTGTGTTGCGTTCTACATGAATAAAGAGATACTGCGTACAACCCAGCCATGAGTCCCTGGTCGTCTGTCTCTGCCGTGGAAGCCAGCCCGACAAGCCACTACCTAGAGATCCTTCCTGCAAATAGGCCAAAGTGAAACAGCTTAGCACTGACATGCAGCTCATGGATGGAAAGCAGGACTCCCAGTATTAGGGCAAATGCAGTCGTGAATGAAAGCAAGAAGGCTAGAGAGCAGTGTCATTTAAATTCAATGTGAAAGCTGTAAAGTTTGACTGTACATGAATAGAATTGGGGGGCAGCGGCAGGGGAGACGTTGGGAAGACGGGCATAAAGGATGACTTGATTTTCATGAGAAGCTGTTCTGGGGGTCCCAGTTTGGGGAAAGGAGGGAATTAATGCAGAATGTCATGAACTAGATAGTGGTGTGAGTGAGGAGAGCGGTTTTCTTTTCTAGGTATAACCCCCCTGTGGAAAACAAAAGACCACTCTAGTAATTGTTCTGTCTGAAGAAGGGACCCACGATTCTTTATCATGTTCTCTTCAAGTCCTTACTTAAAAAAAAAAAAATCATAAGGGGCCGGGTGATGCTGCATGTGGTTGAGTGCACACGTTATACTGTGCAAGGACCCAGGTTCAAGCCCCCGGGCCCCACCTGCAGGGGGAAAGCTTTGTGAGTGGTGAAGCAGTTCTGCAGGTGTGTCTCTCTCCTCCCTCTCTACTACCCCCATATTCTCAACTTCTGTCTGTCTCTTTCAAATAAATAAATACAGATAATAATTTTAAAAAATCAATAACACACAACTGCATGCATGTATTCCGCTCTCATCTGTAGAATCTAATCATGTCACCCGTGTTTTGCTGAAAATGACAAGAACATAGCCCAAGAGGCAACCCAATAGAAGGGCTATTGGGGAATTGTAGCATGTCTGGCTTGAGATGAACTTCCCTTGGGAGTGCTGCTGCCCCTGCTGGTGGGACGTGAGGTGTGGGTGGTGTATGAGACAGAGATCAGCTTGGACACTCTCTGACCCTGAGCCATGGACTTCAGACTCCTATGTCAGAAAACTTCTGTCCCCTCACTTCCTAGCCATCTGATTTTGATGAATCTTCATGCCTCGCAAATTCAGGTTTTGTTTGTCTCACATGCCACATGAGACAATAGTGAGTTACAGCAGCTGCCTCTTTTCTGAGCAGTCACTGTGTGCTGAGCAGTGACTGAGTATCCAAATTTTTATTTTTATATATTGAAAAGATGGTCTCTGTTATTAACCCAGTTTCCCAAAAGCCTATTTTTTCTGTAATCTTCCTTCACGCACAACCAACACAAGACTGCCCTATAGTGATGTTTTGTGATCTTCCTTCCTTCCTTCCTTCCTTCCTTTCTTCCTTTCTTTTTCTCTTTTTAATGCCACCAGGGTTAACTCTGGGGCGTGGTGCCTGCACAATAAATCCATTGCTTCTGGTGACCATTTTTTTCCTTTTATTTCTCTTTTCCTCCTATTTGATTGGATAGAGAGAAATTGAGAGAGGAGGGAGAACTAGAGTGGTAGAGAGAAAGGGAAACATCTGCAGTATTACTTCCCTACTTGTAAAGCTTCCCTCCCAGAACTGGGGACCAGGAGCTTGAACCCAGGTCTTTGATCAAAGTAACAAGTACACTCAACCAGGTGTGCCACTGCCAGACCCGATTTCTCTACAGTGTTGCTTCTTCTGTTCCCCTGTCCTACAGAGAAATGTGTCCACTCCTGGCTAAGACTTAACTCCATTGTTTTCTTTATATAAACTTGTTAGTGGGGGAGACCAGTTGACAACTTCAGTGTAAAAATACAGCATTACAAATTGTTATGCCAGTTTAAAAATATCAACTGAAAGACACAGTAGGATTAGACATTCCTGATCTGCTGAAGACTTTGTAGACCCCTTGTCATGAGTAGCGTTTATGAAAGATCCATAAGGAATTGCATGCATTCATTCATTCATTCACTCATTCATTCCTTCAATCATTCACTCACTCATTCCTTCAATAGGTTCCAGATATTTTCTTATGTCTCCTTTATATGTCCAGCACTTGAATTTACATATTCAATTTTTCTTTTAGTTTTTGAAATGTTCTTTCAAGACTCATAATCAGTCAATTGATACTTCTGTGTAGATGTGGCCTTCTCCTCCCACTCCTGTCCTGATGTTTCTTCATGCACTCCTCTCCACTACCCTTGGTTTGAGTAAAGGAAGACCTTCCCCAGGGGCCACTATTCCTGGATCACGTGTGTGACTGCTCACAGTAGTTTTTCTTTTGAGTCTGATTCCCTTTCATGTCTCCCAGAGGCTTCAGATGCCCCAAGGTTCTCCCTGGGCTCTTACCTTTCTCTGCTCCAGACTCCAATGAATAAGCTAGGAACCAAGCTATAATTACAGGGAAATGGAAGGGAAGCACCTGACCCAGCCACTGGGCCTCTGAACCATTAGCAAAGCAAAGGAGCTTGGATTTGGCTGTATTTAGTCTCCGTTGTGATTCAGACAGGTACTGTGACCAGGAAAATTAAGATAGGCATGTTTGCTTGCAAATTTACAAGCAGTGGCAATGATAGGAAAACATCCTGCTTGATAAAGTTTCTTTCTTTCTTCCTTTCTTTCTTTCTTTCTTTCTCTCTCTTTTTTTCTTTCATTCTCTCTCTTTCTTTCTTTTTTGTAACTTTTTGATATTTATTTCCTTTTGTTGCCCTTGTTCTGTTGTTGTAATTATTATTATTTTTGTTGATGACATTGTTGGATAGGACAGAGAGAAATGGAGAGAAGAAGGGAAGACAGAGAGAAGAAGAGAAAGACAGACACCTGCAGACCTGTGAAGCGACTCCCCTGCAGGTGGTGAGCCAGGGGCTCAAACCAGGATCCTTACTCCAGTCCTTGTGCTTCTTTCTTTTATTTTTTTAACTTTATTTTTTTCAGATTATCTGGTTTTTGCAAATGTGAACTTGATTCAGATCTTTTTAAAAATATTTTTTAATATTTATTTATTCCCTTTTGTTGCCCTTGTCTTTTTTTTTTTTTGTCGTAGCTATTATTGTTGCTGTTATTGATGTCTTTGTTGCTGGATAGGACAGAGAGAAATGGAGAGAGAAGGGGAAGACAGAGAGGGGGAGAGAAAAAGAGACACCTGCAGATCTGCTTCACCGCCTGTGAAGTGACTCCCCTGCAGGTGGGGAGCCAAGGCTCGAACTGGGATCCTTACACCGGTTCTTGGGCTTCCACCATGTGTGCTTAACCCTTTGCACTACCTCCCGACTACCGAGTATCTTTTTAAATTTTTTTATATTTATTTTTTTTCTTTTAATGCCCTTGTTGTTTTATTGTTGTAGTTATTATTGTTGTTGTTATTGATGTCATTGTTGTTGGATAATACTAAGAGAAATAGAGAGAGGAGGGGAAGACAGAGAGAGGGAGAGAAAGACAGACCTGCTTCACAGCCTATGAAGCAACTCCCCTGCAGGTGGGGAGCCGGGGGCTTGAACCTGGATCCTTATGTTGGTCCTTGTGCTTTGTACCACCTGCACTTAAACCTCTGCACTACCCGCCCAACTCCCCTTAAAGACAATTCTATCTATTCCCATTCTGGTAAATGTTTTGATCATGAAAGGATATTGAACCCTATGCTCATAACAGTAAGATTTCTAATAGCCTACATGTGAAGGCAACCCAGTGGCCCAGCGACAGATGAGTGGCTGAGAATGTTGTGATTGATATATCTATATTTATATACATAATATGAATATTATATATATATGAATAGTATGCAGCTGGTAAAAATGACGATGTGATCCTCTTTGCGACATTTTGAATGCAGTGTGAAGGAATCACACTAAATGAAACAAACCAAAAAGAAAAGGACAGTGACACCAACATTAGTGGAACTTAAGTAACAAGAACAGAGAAAACAAAGTGAATCTTGTACTGGCTGTGGGGTATAACAACAAAGCAAAGGATTCTGGGGAAGAAGGATTTGGGGTAGGATGGAGGGGCACTGGGGTTCTGCTGTAAGATGGCAGAAAAGGACCTTGGTTGTGGCAGAGTTTGTCTGGCAGACAGACACCAATCCTGGGGAGATGAGAGGTTGTTCTCATGTATCCACAACTGCACTGTGAATCATTAGCCCCTCGATGAAAGGGAAAATAAAAAAGAGACTTGCCTATATTGTGACGGAGAGAGAGAGCTGGAGATCAAGCCAGGGTTACCTTGGACGGGAGTGACTATACCAGATGATGATGATGATGATGATGATGATGATGATGATGATACCAAGCATGAAAGAGAGCAAAGTAGGAAATAGGAAAGCACACATAAATTACTTTAGAAGGATGTTTGCCATTGTGTGTTGTTTTGTCGATTTGAAATAAAACAAACCAATGCATTCAGGCTCCGAAACAAGGTTGTGACTGGAGAGATAACTTGACTGGCAGAGCGTGAGATTTGCATACTTGAGGCTGTTGGTTCAATCCCCAGTGTGGCATGTAATGGCACAATCCCACAGAATGTTCTGGAACTTTGGAATATCCATCAGTTTCTGGGGCTCCTAGGCTTCCTGCTATGGTCTCAGATGTGTAACCCAGCTGCCTGTTACTTCCTCAGTCTCCTGCAGTGGGTCTTTAGACCTCTAAAGATAAAGGTCAGTCTATCAGAGCACCTGCACATAATAAGTGCTCAATAAACACTTATTGGGAGAGGGACAGAGAACTAGCTCTCCTGGATAGTGCATTGCTTTGTCTCACGTGTGACCCAGCTTCAAGCCCCAGTCCCCAATACATTGGGGAAAACCTTGGTACTATAGTCTCTCTTTCTCTCTCTCTCTCTCTCTCTCTCTCTGCTTCTTTTTCTCTATCAAAAAACAATCACTTATTTGGAGAAGGAGGGAAAAGGCGACAGTTGGTATGTGAAGGCATGGATTACCCCTAGGTACTTTCATATTTACTGGGTTTTATGAAGGAAAGTATTTGCTGGAGAAACAAGAGTGCCAGGAATAAAAGAGAAAGACTACAACAAAAATTCGTCTGTCTGACCCACTTTTTTTTTTCTTCTGATGAGCCCGGCATCAATCTTCCATGGCCCTGTAATTATTCCTGCCATAACTGAAGGCTTGTTCCTGAGGTCTATCACTGACAACAGCTTAATGTTGTCACAGCAGAACAACTAAATGTGAAGAAGAGGGGCTTGTGACTGGCAGCTGGGCTCAGCCAGGGGACCATCCTGTCCTGCTCTCCCAAAACTGGCTGGAAACCTGCTCCTCCTGAGACCTGGACACTTTGTGCTAGGAGGAGAATGCTGAGGAATTCTGGGAGCATGTCCAGTACTCCATGGTGGGTGGGGCTGGGCCTGGAGCTGGGCTAGGGCTCCTGCCTTTGCAGTGTGGCCTCTCTCATTCTTGCTCTCAATCCATGGTATTTAGCAACTTTTGTATTTTGCCATAGTTTTATAGTCTACTTTTTCTTTTTTCCTAATCAAACTCCATGTGGGGAATGTAGAAACAGGATAATGGTTATGCAAATGAATTGACTTTCATGCCTGAGGCACCAAAGGCCCCAAGTTCAAGCCCCAGCATCATCATAAACCAGAGCTGAGCAGTGCTCTGGTTGCACTCTCTTTCTCTCTGCCTCTCCTCCTCCTAGCTCTCTCTCTCTCTCTGAAATAAGTAAAACATATATTCAGAATGTGCTTTATTTGTGATTCATCATGATTTACAAGATTGTAAGGTTATAGGGTGGAGTCCCACACTGCACTCACCACCAACGTTCTGTGGCCCCCACCCCCTCAATAACCACGTCAGTGCTCAGAAAGTCTTAAGAGACAGTTTTGTTTGTTTGTTTGTTTGCTTGTTTTTGTCTCCAGTGTTATCGCTGGGACTCAGTGCCTACACTAAGAATCCACTGCTCCTGAGGCCTTTTTTTTGTTTGTTTGTTTTGGATAAGACAGAGAGAAATTGAGAAGTGAGGGGAAGACAGAGAGGGAGAGAGAAAGATAGACACCTGCAGACCTGCTTCATTGCTTGTGAAGAAACCCCCCTGCAGGAGGGGAGCCAGGGGGTCCAACTAAGATCCTTGACTGGGTCCTTGTACTTTGTACTATGTGCACCTAGCTGAAGCGCCACAGCCAGGGCCATGCCATTATCAGGTATCTTTTTCTTCCCTCACAACGTCACGTGTTTCCATTCTCTAGATTCTACATGTGAGTGAAACCATCCAGTAGTTGTCTTTCACCTCTTTACTTATTTTGCTAAGCATAATCACCTCCAGTTCTATCCATTTTGTCCCCAAGGGCACAGTTACAAAGGAACACTACTTACGTAGTGTTGTATTCCATGGAGTATATGTCTCATAACTTCATGGATATTTAGGCTGCTTCCACTCTTTGCCAAACTTATTTCAAATTATTGCTGCATGAGTACTGTGAATAATCAACCTTCTTCTTCTTCTAGCGTTTGCCCTTCTTCCGTAGCCAGTCAACAGGTCAGGTTGAAAGCTGTCAGGAGCTGCTTGTTGCTGGCTTTGAAAGTGACTGGGATCCATGTGGATTCAGTCGGCTAGGAAGGATCGTCAGTTTCCCCAATGAATGGGTACTCACGGGATGTACCACGAGAAGGTCGATCCAATGCATCCCAAATAATCAACCTGGAACAAACAGACAAATACACACAGCTCTTAGTAATGGTTTGGGTTGCGGGTTTTGTGTGTGTGTGTGTGTGTGTGTGTGTGTGTGTGTATGTGTGTGTCACATTACAGCCAAAAAAATCATGTGTTCTCAAGTTTAATTTATTTATTTAATGTATTTTATTTTATTATCTTTATGTATTTATTGGATAGAGACAATAAAAAAAGTCAAGAGAAAAAGGAGAGACACACACAGAGAGAGAGAGACCTGCAACACTGTTTCACCACTCTTTGCCCCTGCAGGGGGTGACAAAAACCTGAAAAATAAAGACTCTAACCTGAGTCCTTGCGCACTGTAACATGTGCGCTCAACCAGGTGTGCCACCATCCGATTCCTTTTACTTTACTTATTTTATTATTTTATTGCATATAGACAGAGAAATTGAGAGACAAAGGGGAAATAGAAAGCGAGATACTCCAGTACTGCTCCACCAGTCATAAAGCTTCCCCCCTGCAGGCAAAGACTGAGGGCTTAAACTTGGGTCCTTCTGCGTGGTAACGTGTGTGCTCTGTAGTGCTCACCACTGCATAGTCCCCATATATGTGATGTTACTGCTAGTCCTCACTCCTTTTTTTTTTTTCTGGCCTCCAGGCTTATCGCTGAGGCTCAGTCTTGGCATTACAAATCCACTGCTCCTGGGGGCCATTTTTTTCCCCATTTTATTGGCTAGGACAGAGACACATTACAAGAGGAGGGGGAGACAGAGAGGGAGAGAGAAAGACAGACACCTGCTGGCCTGCTTCACCATTTGTGAAGCAAACCCCCCCAGAGACTCTTACTGGGATCCTTGAGCTGGTCTTTGTGCTTCATACTATGTGAGCTTAACCCAGTATGCCACCGCCTGGCCCCCTCTTTTTTTTCTCTCTTTTGCCAGTGCACTGCTCAGCTCTGGCTTATGGTGGTGCAGGGGGTTGAACCTAGAACCTGTGAGTCTCATACATAGGAGTCTGTTTGCATAATCATTGTGCTATCTCCCCTGCCCTTCTTTTTCTTTTAGTCATCTTTGAGGCTTTCCAGATTTTTCCAATTTTTTTTTCAGGGAGGGAGAGGGGGAGGGGGGAAGGGAGGAGGAGAGGGAGGGGAAGGGAGAGAGACTACCGCACTGGCACTGAAACTTCCTCCAGAGCAGAGGCCAGTCATGTGCATGACACAGTAGGTGCACTCACTGTCCACGTGAATTGTTTGGCCAGCCCCTAACGCTTTCCTTCATATAGAAAAATATAGAGGAGAGCAAATACAATCAGAGACATACCACCACCCTGGGGTTCCCTAATGCCATGACATCCCATGTGGTACCAGCATCAGAACTTGGACCTCACAGGGAGAGGCTCAAACATACCCAGTGGACATACCCAGTTCTGAAGTCAGAACTCCCTCCTCTGCACCCCAAAAAAACTTCTGGTCCATAATCCCAGAGGGGGTAAATTATAAGTGAAAATGACCAGAGGGCTCTGAACTCTAATTCCTCTAGGACCTGAAGCATCTGTCACCAGGAATCCTGTTTTTATACCATCACTAAAAAAAAAAGGGAAGTTAGTCTGGAAAACAAGCCAGACAGGGTTTCTCTTATCTGAGACAGAAGAGGAAGAAAGGACAGATTCTCAGAAGCAGTAATAGGCATGGGTGTGGCTTAGAAAGGAAGATAAGGCAGGAATATATATTTTTAAAAAGTGGGTAGGGGGTCGGGCGGTGGCGCAGTGGGTTAAGCACATGTGGCACAAAGCACAGAAACCGGCTTAAGGATCCCGGTTCAAGCCCCCGGCTCCCCACCTGCAGGGGAGTCGCTTCACAGGCAGTGAAGCAGGTCTGCAGGTGTCTGTCTTTCTCTCCCCCTCTCTGTCTTCCCCTCCTCTCTCCATTTCTCTCTGTCCTATCCAACAGAGAACAACATCAATAATGGCAATAATAATAACCACAAGGAGGCTACAACAACAAGGGCAACAAAAGGGGGAAAAAATGGCCTCCAGGAGCGGTGGATTCATGGTGCAGACACCGAGCCCAGCAATAACCCTGGAGGAAAAAAAAATGGGTAGAGAGAGAGACTGACAGATGCCATATTGGTAACCTGAGAGAACTACTGCAGTTCCTTATATCCCTATCATTTTATAATTTTGTAAATAGATATTAAATCACTAATACAATTTTTTTTAAATATTGATGATGGGGGAGTCGGGCGGTAGCATAGCGGGTTAAGCACACATGGTGCAAAGCACAAGGACCAGAATATGTATCCCAGTTCAAACCCCCGGCTCCCCACCTGCAGGAGAGTGGCTTCACAAGTGGGGAAGCAGGTCTGTAGGTGTCTGTCTTTCCCCTTCTCTGTCTTCCCCTCCTCTCTCCATTTCTCTCTCTCCTATCCAACAACAACAATAATAATTATAACAATAAAACAACAAGGCAACAAAAGGGAATAAATAATAATAAAAATCTGTAAAAAAATATATTGATGATGACTACAGGGAGTGGTAGGAATCCCCTTTAGTAACTGGTAACCCTGATGGAAAAAAAGAAAAGCAAGGTTAAAATGTAACCATTCTTAGGTGGAAAGAATACTCACCAGGTAGTGTGTATGCCTTGTTATGCTCAGTCCAGATTCAAGCCTTAGCACCACACAGAAGTCCCAGCAAGCCACAGCACTCGTGGAAGCTTCTACTCTCCTCTCCTCTCCTCCCTTTCCCTCTTTCCTCCTCACCTCTCCCCTCCCCTCCTCTCCTTCTCCTCTTCCTCTTCCTTCTTCCTCCTCCTCCTCTGTCTCTCTAAATGAATCTCTCTCTCTCTTTAAATGAAAAAGCAACCTAGCCCCCACCTATAGTGATGAAATAATGCTGCAGGTATCTGACTTTCTCTTTCCCCCTCTTTCTCCCCCTTCCTTCTCAATTTCTATCTGTCTCTACCCAACAAACCGTCCAACAAATAGATAAAATGCTAAAAATAATGAGTTACTGCTTTCAGTCCAGAAGAAAACTTCCCATGCATATCACAGTTGCCCAGATATAACCCCATCTGCCTACACCCCCCCCCAGACAGCAGTGTTTATGTATCTCTGAGTGACGCAACCTGTATTCTAGCACACTGGCATATGCTCAGATGTGCGCGAAGTGAGGCTGTAAGCCTGCAGACCTCTTCTTGAATATGCTATCTGGTGAAGATGTCCTTGCCTTAATCTACTTGTCATGGTGTGATTTTTGTCTGTGAAACTGAACTCCTAGTAGAAAAAAGAGGGAAAACAAGATGTATTTTTTTTTCATTAAATACAAATGTTTCTGTTAAAAAGAAAAAAAAAAGGCATTGTGTTCTCTTGTACATTTATTAAATCCTCCTGCAAATAAGTCCTCAAATAGATCCTTGAGAATTAATTTTCATTAATTTTCTGCTAACTCGAATTAGAATTCTATGTCCAATGGAGGTAATCAATTTGTCCCACACTCCATTCTAGGATATCCACACGCATATGCCAAGTCTCAGGCGAGTAGGCACTGGGTTTGTCTTTCCTTCCACGTCTTTTAGGTTTTCCCGCTCTGGCCTGTTCACTAAACCATCTCTCTCCCTCCACAGGACAGTGACAACCTCTGGTGGGACGCATTTGCCACGGAATTTTTTGAAGACGATGCCACGTTAACCCTCTCCTTTTGTCTGGAAGATGGACCAAAGCGATACAGTAAGGAAGAGGCTTATTGTTTTCTGATACCACTTCTCTGGGCGTCGTGGCGGCAAAACCTGCAGCGGTCTTAGAGTAGAACAGTTTGTCAGTTAAGGTCTCTGTCCTGACAATGTCCCTGCGTCTGATCAGAGGACCACCACCCACTGTCACCAGGTGGTGACCCTGCTTGAGCTGGAGAGTGAGAGTTTTGATTCTTTTGATTCTTCGAACGAGGTTTAGAATGTTTGGCCACTTGCCCATTTCAAGAGCAAGGAAAAAAAAAAAAAAACCAAGACACCCAGTGCTAAGTTGAAGCTGATTGGTTGGAGGACTTTTGTTCATCTCTTGCCCAAACCAGAGCAAGTGCTCAGCTCTGGCTTAGGGTGGTGCTGGGAATTGAACCTGGGGCTTTTGATACCTCATGCATGAAAGTCTTTTGCTTAACCACTATGCCACTACGCTGTTTCCCCACCCCAATATATATTTTTACATATATATATATGTAGGAATACAAAGAAGAAAAAAATCCTTCCCACTCCCTGTCCCAGCTTCCCGTCCCTAGTTCCCTCTTATCCATGGTCTCAGGTTTTTATTTGATAAGCATTCCTTTTTCTCTTGAGGGTTAGCCACAGCTGCTTTGAATATCCAGTCTGGGTTTAGTATTGGCAGGATTGTAGTTCCTTGTCTTTCTGGTGAGTGAGAGCTGTGGACAGATCCTGGAATTTGGAGCCTGTGCTATCTTGGGTAACAGTTGATTGGCCCTGATGAGGTGTTAATAGCTCTCAGAGGTCAGATACCTCAGAGCAGAAGCAATGAACTCTGGGCAGGGGGCGGGGTCAGAAGGAGGTGTGTTTGAAGGCTTCAGAGTTGCCTATGGATGTGGGTCCCCTCAGAGGGACCCCAAAGTCACAACCAGGGAGATGATGATGGATCTGTAACAGTGCGGACAAAGGAGTGAACCCAGAACACTGGCCAATGGATGGATGATCGGATTTGGGCTCTAAGGTACAAGTTTGTGTATGCTTAAAAAAAGTGGAGGTGGGGGTGCTTTAGAGCACTTGGAGGTACTGATTCTTTGCAGGATGAGGACACCCTCTGCTAGTGCATGCATTTTTCAATAGTGGTCCACTGGGAAAACAGGACCTCTTGGCCCTCTATCCAAGTGTTGCAGGAATCTCTCTCTCTCTTTCTCTCTCTCCATCTTCCTCTCTGTCTATAATTGCATTTATTCTTTTATCTTTTTAAAAATAAATATATGGGAGTCGGGCAGTAGCACAGCGGGTTGAGCACATGTGGCGTGAAGCTCAAGGACCGGAGTAAAGATCCCGGTTTGAGCCCCCGGATCCCCACCTGCAGGGGAGTCACTTCAAAAGCGGTGAAGCAGGTCTGCAGGTCTCTTTCTCTCCCCCTCTCTGTCTTCCCTTTCTCTCTTCATGTCTCTCTGTCTTATCCAACAACAATGATATCAATAACAACAATAATAACTACAACAATAAAACAACAAGGGCAACAAAAGGAAATAAATAAATATTTACAAAATAAATAAATAAATATACTTTTTATTATTAGACAGAGACAGAGAGAAATTGAAGGAGAAATGGAGATAAAGAGAGACAGAGAGACACCTGCGGCCCTACTTCACCACTTGTAAAGTATTCCCCCACTGCAGGTGGGGGGCTGGGGGCTTGAATTCAGATCCCTGTGGCTCCTTGTACGTAACTGGGTATGCCGCTGCTTGACCCTCTAAAGATACAGTTTTTAAAGCCCATACTAATAAACAGATTCTTCTGAACCAGCAACGTAGCTCAGTTGGGTAGTGTATTTGCTTTCTCAAGTATGTGACCCAGGTTCAAGCCCAGATCTCTGCAAACTGAAGGCAGCTACAGTGCTGTGATGTCTTTTTCTCTGCCTCTCCCTTTCTGTCTCTTCAGCTGTAAAGCCCCTGTAATGCTAAGCAAAAAAGAAAAAAAAAAAAACAGCAGATTCTGAATTTTCCCTCTGGCCAGTTCTCACCCCAACATCACTGGAGGTGTAAGGCATCATGGAGTCTGCTTAAGATCTTCGAACCACAGACAAGAGCGGATGCTTGCCTATCAGGCATTGCTGTCCAGGTTTCTTTGTTTCACTGAGCCAAAATATTTCCTGCACGCAGGAGAGAAACCCCGATGATTGACAGCCTGAAGCTCAGTCTCATCAGCTGCTTGGCTGTCAGCCTGGTGCTTTGCACGCTGGCTGATGTGCAGGCTAGCGGCAGCTGATTGACAGCCTGGGACCCAGAGACAGGGAAGATGAAGCCTGCTTAGTGAATGCTGTTTATACAGCAAGACTTTGGCTCAGTGCTGCCACCTTAACCCATGCTGGTCCAGGCTGCTGGTTGGTGTCAGATCTGCAAGGCACTGCCAGCCTCTGGCTGAAGGTGACAACTCTTCTTGCAGACAGCCTGGGGAGCTGAGAGTTTTGCACTTCTGAGAAAGAAAATAAATGTGCATTTGTATGTATAAGAAAAAGAATCTCTCCCCCAGTTACTGTCTCTCCTTCTCAGCCTCCATAGTACTCCTGATCAGGTTTACTTAACCCCCACCAGCAAAAGATTTGCTTCCTCCTTCTAAGACCTCTATGTATTCAGTAGATCCCTCTGACTCCAGGAGACCCCGTCTCTCAACTACCATAAATCCTATAATATGTGTCTAAGTATCTATTAGTTGCCTCTCACCTCCTGTGGGAATGCTGTCCCCATGTGGACAAGAGCTCCTCCTCCCCCTTATTTTATTTATTTATTTATTTGTTTATTTATTTTTTGCTGCATTCTCCAAGTCACATCCTGGAACTTTCACATAGTATTTTCTCAATCAATATTCATTGAGAGGCAGAGTAACTGAATGAATAAAATGTTGCCATCACCAAAGAAAGCAGGCCCATTATCAATATCTTTTTTTTTTCAACCAGAAGAACTGAATACCAGCAGCTTGACTAAATTTAGGATGTGATCTGATCTACTTTGTCGTTGTTGTTGCCTTCAAGGTTATCGCCCCTATAGGCAGGATGCTTCACAAGTGGTGAAGCTGGTGGGGTTAAGTGTGGGCACTCCAAACCCACTGCTTCTGGAGGCCATTTATTTCCATGTTATTGGATAGGACAGAGAGAGAAATTGAGAGAGGAAGGAGAGATAGATGATAGACCGACAGATAGATAGATAGACAGACAGACAGACAGACATTTGCAAACCTGCTTCATCACTTGTGAAGCATCCTCCCTACAGGTGGGGAGCAGGGGGCTTGAACCTGGATTCTTACACTGGTCCTTACACTTAGTACTATGTGTGCTCAACCTGGTGCACCACCACCGGGCCTCTTAATTTTTTTTTTTTAAACATTTAATAGTCACATGTTTTTAAATTTTATTTTATTTTATTTTAATGAGAGAGAGAAAAAAAAAAGAGACAGAAGTAAAGATCAGAGTACAGCTCAGCTCTGGCTTACAGGAAACAGATTTTCATGGAAAGGTGTGTAGTTCCAAGAGGGCTTTGGATCTTATGATTGTATTGAAACCCAACTTGGCCTCTCACTTCCTTTTTGATTTAGGCTAAGTTACTTTCTAAATATCATCAGCCTTATCAGAAAAGTGAGGAAATCTGTTTGAGGAGGTGAATGTAATGTTCTCAGGGTTGCCAGCACCTTGAAAATATTCCCAAAAGAACTGCTGTTGGGTGATTGAATTCATTTTGCCATTCTTTTGCTGGGCCCAGCGCCTACATGGCAAATCTACTCTCCTAGGGGCTCTTCCTTCCTTCTTCCTTCCTTCCTTCCTGCCTGCCTGCCTGCCTGCCTTCTTTCCTTCTTTCTTTTTTTTCCCTTCATTTGGTAGGACAGTGAGAAATTGAGAGGGAAGGGGGAGCTAGAAAGCTAGAGAGACAGAAAGACTGCAATACTTGCTTTGCCACTTGTGAATCTTCCCTACCCCACCCCCTGCCCCTATAGGTGGGGTGCAAGGACTTGAACCCAGGTCCTTGGGTGTGGCAATGTGCTGCTTAACCAGGTGTGCCTCTTCCAGGCCCTTAGGTGACTGAACTCAAATAAAATGATTGTGGATCCTAGGTTGAAACCCAGGACAACTCAGACAGAATTGTCAGTTAGTCCTTTAACTATGATTCATAATTTTAGAGTTGGTGGGGCCTTTTTTTTCCCCCTTTCTTTCTTTTTTAATCATCTGCTTGCTATTTCATCACAATTGCCACATTCAGTCTGGAACAAGAATTTCTGGCATGAGCGCATACCTTCACAGTCATTCTAGCCAAAGACTATTTATTCTTTACCCCTGTGGGAGAAGCTATGTTCCCTGAAAACGAGGAACATCTTACCCTCATATATGAAATGGTTTTAAAACCTGCCATTGCTCTCAATGCTATTATTTTCTTCTCTTTTTCTCAGTCATCAACTTTCATTAGACAGTTTGGCCAATCATAAATGAACTCTCTTTGGGACCATTTCTACACTTTCACATTCTTTTTACATTTTCTTTCCCAACTCTTTCCTTCTTTCTTTCTTTCTTTCTTTCTTTTTTTTTTGTTCCAAAAACTCTGATTGCACTGCAATATTGGCTAAGTCCTTCAATTTTGTCTTGTAATATGTGTTCTGATGTGTTGTGTTCCCTGAAGGTAGAGAGATTCTATGAGACCAAAGAGTTTCCCTTTCTCTGGTTCCTGTGTCTCTCCTGTGTATTATCATCATGCTCTGCCCAGCTGTGTTTTTTACCAAGCTCATTTCTATAGGAATTCGGAAAGTGTTTGGCCCTCACTCTGCTGCTTTCTCTTTCTCTGGCACCAAATCATATGATTAAATAGATGTTTCTGGGAAAGTCATTCCTTACATGTACACGTAAGACCTTTTGAAATTAGACTTAATAGTGACTGTAGTGTGAACATGGCCATTAAACAAAAGACACCCACAGAGAGCTTATATTGAAGTGCAGGGGAAGAAGGGGTTTCTGAGGCTGAGCTGTGTGTGTGTGTGTGTGTGTGTGTGTGTGTGTGTGTGTGTGTGTGTCCATCCTATGAATGACATTTCTAATCGTCCATTAGAGAGCTGGGAAAACAGGTTCTAGTAGCCATGAGGTCCCCTAAGAGCTGTGCAGTGCATCTCTATGATTTGTCTTTTTATTTTTACCAGAGTACTGCCTTTATTGGCTGCTGAGGATTGATTTGCCTCGGACATGAACATATTTTGGCATAACCATTAAGCTATCTCCCCAGCCCCTTTCTTTCCTTGCTTAACTTCCTTTCTCCTTCTTCTCCTTCTCCTCCTCCTCCTCCTCCTCCTCCTCTTTCTCCTCCTTTCTTTCTTTCCCTCCTCCTATTCTAACCAGAGCACAGATCAGTTCTAGCTTATGGTGGTGCAGGGCACTGAGCCTAGGACTTCAGAAACTCAGGGGAAAAAAATGTGTGTGTGTGTGTGTGTGTGTGTGTGTGTGTGTGTGTTTGTGTGTGTGTGTGTGTGTTGTTGAGGTGGTCTGGTGTCGGGCTGCACCGTGGAGAAGAGAGCGGACGTCCAGAGCAACGGGGTACACAAATCTTTATTATAGGATGGGGGGGGGGTTTGGTTCGGACCACGTGGAGCCAGCCGGCAATGGCCGACCACGGGGGGAGAGCAGGGAGCTAGACCTCAGAGAGGGAGAGCTGAGAGCCCAGAGAGGGGGGGGGGGGTGAGGGGGCTTTTTATTGGGCGACAACCAGAGGTGCCGTGTAGGGCCAGGATTGGTTGAAGGGGGCAATGCTAGGGTTTTGCGAGGGTGTCGTGTAGGGCCAGGATTGGTTGAAGGGGCAATGCTAGGACCTGGGGGCGGAGACTGCATCAGAATAACTCCTCAGCAACATATGTGTGTGTGTGTGTGTGTGTGTGTGTGTGTGTGTGTGTGTGTGTGTGTGTGTGTGTGTGTCTAAATATTCCTTATCCATTTCTTTTTAAATTTAAGGATTTGGAACCACAGAGACTCCTTTGGAATGTGGGCTGCACCACTGCTATGCACTGGAGTGTGTTCATTAAACTAGATTCTTGGTTTATTTATCAGTACAGAGCTCAGCTCTGTTCACTGATTGTGCTGTTATTCAAACATGAGGCCCCTTCCATACAAGTCCTGTGTACAACTGCTGTGCTGGCTCTCGGCCCTCTAAACTAGGTCAGCCTCAGACTCTTCATATGTAGCATCAAGGTACGAAAACTGCCAATGTCACAGGGCGCTTACGAAGACAAATTAAGGTTTAAGAACAAGTAACCTTATTTAGCTCAGGGGTACCTATAAGAGGCACACAGCAAATACTTCCTGCAGGAGGAAAGAAAGAGACAAATGACTGAAGGAGAGAATGAGTTAAATCTATGATCTGCCAGTGACTTGGAATTAAAACAAAGGATCCTCACTCCCATTACTTACTTATTTCTTTCTGCACAAGGCAAGAAAAATTTTGGCATGAGGCAAATTCACATCAGGCCTTCTTTCTACCTGGAAACCTTAAGGATTTAATGACCTATCACAGAGAAAACACTAGTAGTATTGACAAAAGATGATGTTCAAAACCAGAAACAGCTTCCATCCGTTTCGAATGGTGACATCTATGCCAAAGAGAGCAAAGGCGTGACTACAGTGCTCCAAGTAAAAAGCACCATTGGATCTTTATCATGTGTTGGTCACTATGCTGGGTAATTATTTCTTGTTTACTGATGGCCCGGTGAAAACGGATGAAAATGGCATTCAGCATGTATTTTGGAGACAAGAATGCAGCTCCTCAGGGGAATCCTTGATGGTTACTTACTGGATCATGTTGGCGTTGGCACATACCTTTGCCTCAGCTCATTGTGGAGAATGGTTGTTCATTTTTCTTTGCACAGTTAGTGCTTCGGTTTCTAGTTGTCCTCACCCTCTGAAGTTGTGATTTTTCTTTTTTCTTTCTTTCTTTTTTTTTTTTTTTTGTGAGAGCCTCTTTGCAGCTGCTGTCTTTATTGGTTGGCAAGATTTGCAGTAAGCAGGGTTAGAAGGAAGGCACTTGATCCTACCTTCAATCTTCGATCCACTCAGTAAGGAAATCACATGTTCTTAGCCAGACATTGTTAGAGTGAAGCACTTGTTTGAGTTCAAGGCAGTTCATAACCAATTTTCTTCACTTTTTAAAAATTTCATTTTATTTAAAATGTTTACCTTGAATTAAGCTAAGTAAGTCCCCCACCCACCCACACACACACATCCCAATAACCTTGTGGCATTAATAGAAAAGCTGAGACTAGTTTAAAAAACAATTCTTGAGAGGCTGAGCAGTGACACTCCTACGTAAGCGCACATAGTACTAAGCACAAGAACGCAAACAAGGATCCGGATTTGAACCCACAGCTCCACACCTGCAGGAGCCATGCTTCACAAGTGGTAAAGCAGGTCTGCAGGTATTGGTCTTTCTCTCTCCCTCTCTATCTCCCCCTCCTCTCTCAGTTTCTCTCTGTACTTTCCAATAAAATGGGGGGAAAATGTCCTTCAGGAACAGTGGATCCATAGTGCTGGTACTAAGCCCCAGTGATAATAACCCTGGAGGCAAATATATATATATATACATGTATGTGTATGTGTATATGTATATATAGATATATATTTGAGAAACAACCCAACAAAGAAAGAGGAACTGAGAGAATCCTGAAGGGGGAAAAAGCAAGGGATCGTTTCCCATTTGTGGTTTTCAAATTGATGATCTCAAGATCTGCAAATCGGCTATAACAATAGATAGAGCAGGCACTCCATTCTCTCATCACTAATAAATACCACACTAATGATCACATGAGATAATGGACAGAAAAGTGCTCTGAATAAATTTAAAGTGCTATCCAAGTCGAAGGAGTGATTACCGCCATGCTTCTAATGGGTTCTTAGGATTTGGTAACTCTGTTTTCCACTTGTAAGTCAAGCTGCTAAGAAATCTGGGATGGCTGATGGGTCTTTTCTCATGGAGTTTAAATTCATTGTCAGAGAAGTTGATGTGAGCAAGTCAGGTCTGTGAGTGTTGTTAACAGCCTCGTTGGGAGTTATGAATGAGGTAGCAACCAGAAAATGGACCCTATCTTTGAGTTATCTGTGAAATCCTGGCACATGGACTCCCTGACTCTTGATTTCATAAAATATAATCCTAAATCTCTAGCCTTCCTTTGGATGTCATCTCGGTGGAAACACTTGCTTGTTTATTTAGCCTTTCTCAACAACTTTCGTGTGTCATCTTTCTCTGCCCGGGTGAGAAAAACAATGAGCAGAAACTCTGGCCTGAGAGCTGCTATAGGTCTGTGAGCTACTCTTCTTGGGTTTGGCTATTAGCAGATGGTATCCAGATGTTTTCAAATAGATTGCCTTTGCTTCTGTTTATGAATCTGTTTTTGTTTTTAATACCTTTATGTATTTATTTATTAGATACAGAAAGAGAGAAATGGAAACAGGAAGGGAGTTAGAGAGGAGGAGAGACACCTACAGTCCTGCTTCACCACTCATGAAGCTTTCCTCCTGCAGATGGGGACCAGGGGCATGAACCCCGGTCCTTGTGTGCCATAATGTGAGTGCTTATCCAGGTGCACCACCACCTGGCCACTAAATCAGTTCTTTTTTTTTTTTTAGAAGTCTGTTATTTTTTTAAATATTTATTTGTTTATTTATTCATTTTTCCTTTTTGTTGCCCTTGTTTTTTTTTATTGTTATAGTTATTATTGTTGTTATTGATGTTGTCATTGTTGGACAGAAGAGAGAGAAATGGAGAGAGGAGGAGGAGACAGAGAGGGGGAGAGAAATATAGACACCTGCAGACCCGCTTCACCGCCTGTGAAGCGACTCCCCTGTAGGTGGGGAGCCGGGGTCTCGAACCAGGATCCTTACACAGGTCCTTGCGCTTTGCAACACCTGCCCTTAACCCGCTGCGCTACCGCTCGACTCCCACTGAATCGGTTCTTAATAATGCCTATCACCTGGAACATGATGGCAGAGGAGGACTCAGTGGAGGTTAAGTTGTTATGTGGACTATTTTATTTCACTGTTGACTGTAAACCATTAATGCTCCAATAAAGAAATTTAAAAATAATAATGCTTACCATCTTAATATTAAACTTTCAGTTGTAACACTGACCATTACTTTTTTGGTTAAGTAAAGCATTTTTAAGAATCAGCATTAAGGTGAGATCTGTAGAGTAACACCTTTGCATAGTACTGGTTTGTGGTGCTCTATTTCAATGTGCTGGACTCTCCACACACAAGCCGTGTATAGCTTAGCCTTCACTCTTGATTATGCTTTTCCTGTTGTGGATATACCTCCTTTATGCAAATAGGGAAAAGGGTTTGTTGAAGGCAGGTTGCATTAACATGTGTCTTCTGCTATATTAAGTAACAGGTGAATTTCATTAAGCAGAGGTTGCGTGACAAAAAGCACCTACCAGGGTGTGTTTCATTATTTGTTGTTTAATCCCTACGGCTATATCAGCATATGTGAATTAAGGAGTTCACAGAACTCGGTGCTTTTGTGCATTTTGTTTGTATTATTCAATCCAAGAGCACGAGCCTCACACCATCATTATGGTGTGCTTGTTACTTGTACCATATTAGTGCTTTCCCACTTGGTGCTAACTGCTGGCTGTAATATACTCTCTGATGAGAAATTCCTTGATAGAATGTGTAACTTTGACTTATCAAGTCAGGAGGTTTTGAAATTGACAGAATTTTACACTAATCGTCATTTTGAAGCTCTCTTAAAGGAGGAGGTAAGGTTACATGGGAACACTGTAATTAGTTACTCCCTTTTAATGAGCTCTACATATTATCTTGACTGAAAGAAAGAAAGAAAGAAAGAAAGAAAGAAAGAAAGAAAGAAAGAAAGAAAGAAAGAAAGAAAGAAAGAAAGAAAGAGGAAGAAAGGAAGGAAGAAAGGAAGGGAAACTCACTATATTTTATCCCATAACCATTTTAAACTTACTTTTTTAGTTTAATTTTTAAATTATCTTTATTAATTGGATAGAGATAGTCAGAAATCAAGAGGAAAGGGGTATATAAAGAAGAAGAGAGACAGAGAGACACTTGCAGCCCTGCTTCACCACTTGCAAAGCTTTCCCCCTGCTGGTAGGGACTGGGGGCTCGAACCCAGGTCCTTGTACATTGCAACACTAGTGCTCTGCCAGGTGCGCCACTACCCAGCAATGTTCCATAAACTTTTCTAAAACTAAACATATACATCTTACTTAACTTTTGCCCTTGGATGAGTTTAGTTGTTAGCTGATAGTTTTACTTACTTTGAAAAAGAAAAAAAATACATTGTTTGCTATTAAGCATTAAGAAAAAAAAAAAAAGAGAGAGAGAGAGAGAGTAACAGTCAACTTTTTCAAGGTTGTGTGAATAAGGTAACTTAATGTTCCAAGGCTTATTTTCTTCTCTTCAGTAGGATCATATGAGAAATGGGAAACATTGTTTGACAGATTGGATAAATAAACTGCTAATTATAGCTTTAATCGTTCTCCACACTTCTAGACTTCATATCTGAATATATTCCCTAGAAAATGCTTTCAGTCTTAGAGCTCTATTATTTTTTTTCTTTTAGAGATGGGCCCAAAGTCAGTAATTATGAGAATTATTATTCAGGTTCACAGCAGTGCAGCCGGTATTTTTCACTTGATAATTACCTTGTTAAATGAATGTCAGACCAGTGCCATTCCTTATTTAAGAAAATGGTCCACCAGCCTGGTGTAAGCAAGTCCAGCTGTTGAAATATCACAAGATTTATTAAACCCTGGTTCATCTTCAGCACTAGCTCACTGGCATTAGTTCCAGAAGTTCCGAGACATGATGGAATTCACACTAGATGTTGGTGGTATCTTTTTTCTAGGACCTGCTCCCTCTCTGGGAAGTCCATGTTTCCACCATGTTCTTTCTACTTTAGTTCTGGACTGTGGGACCCTCAGGCACCTGTGAACTGGGCTGCTTCAGAGGAGGATGGGAAGATAATTCCTCCAGGGAAACGGGGAATGCATAGGTTTCTGTTGTACTGTATTCTCTGATTTTAAATTCAATGTTATTACTTCTTTCCCCCTTCGAAAGAAAAAGAATAGAGCACGACCTTCTAATATTAAGTCATGGTTCTGTCCTAAAGAGGTGCTTTTACAGATTCCAGTTTGGGGTGCAAAATAAGTGGTAATGTTTCCATGATACTGTAAATTCACACACACACACACACACACACACACACAGAATCAGATACTTGGGCAGATCTTTCTCTCCTCCTCCCCCTCCCTCTCCCCTTCCCCTCCCCTTCCCCTCCCCTCCCCCTCCCTCTCCCTCTCAACATTTACCAAATGCAACCAATAATAACTTTCTGGTTGGGGCCAGGCAGCAGTGCACCAGGTTAAGTGCACATAGAGTGGCAAAGTACAGACCAGCATAAGGATCCCGGTTCGAGCCCCCGGCTCCCCATCTGCAGGGGGTTCGCTTTGCATGCAGTGAAGCAGGTCTGCAGGTATCTATCTTTCTCTCTACCTCTCTATCCCACCCCACCCCCTCAATTTCTCTCTGTCCTATCCAGCAACAACAACAATAACAGCAATAAGAACCATGGCCACCAATAAGAAAAAAATGGCCACCAGGAGCACTGAACTCCTTGTGCAGGCACCAAGCCCCTAGCAATAACCCTGGAGGCAAATAAGCAAATAAATAAATAAATAAATAACCTGGATTGGGTGAGTTTAAAGGACAAGCATTTAAAAGACAAGCATGCTGATAATAATCTAAGCTAATTCTTCTGTAAATGAAGATCTCTAGTGAGCTCCTTGGGAGAGAGCACTGTGATTCTACCCTGAAGGTGATGGACAGAGAAGAGAGAAGACCCATAGCTCCCAGTTGCTGAAGGGACTGAAGATTGTTTCTCCTTCTGTCCTACTGTGAGTCAAGGAACAGGTGTTCCAATGCACACCTGCACTGGGGAGACAGCAAAGCATACAGAGCTCAGCCTTCCACCATAAACACTCCTCTTGTGGACACTTAACCACCCCAAGATTTTCAGAACAGTTTTATTTTTCAAATATGGATTTATTTCTTTCTATCAACCTGGGCTTCACTGCTCAAGGCCACTTGTGCAGATTGAAAGAGAGAAACAGGGGAATTGGGCAGTAGCCCAGAGGGTTAAGTGCACATGGCGAAAAGCACAAGGACCTGCTTAAGGATCCTGGTTCAAGCCCCCAGCTTCCACCTGCAGGGAAGTCTCTTCCCAGGCAGTGAAGCAGGTCTGCAGGTCTGTCTCTCTCCCTCTCTGTCATCCCCTCCTCTCTCCATTTCTCTCTGTTCTAACAACAATGACATCAATAACAACAACAATAATAACTACAACAATAAAACAACAAGGGCAACAAAAGTAAAAATAAATAAATAAATAAATAAAAATTTTTTAAAAGAAAGAGAGGAACAGAAATGGTAGAAGGTAGGGAAGGGTCCCATGAGACTTCTTGGTGCAGTGGGCATTGGCTCAGAACTGAGTAGTGTGCATGGCAAAACAACACACTGTTCAGGTAAGCTATCTTGCCAGCCTTCAAGTACATATCAGAGAGAGAGAGAAAGAGAGAGAGAGAGGAAGAGAGAGATGGAGAGGGAAAGGGGGAGGGGAAAGGGGAGGGAGAGAGAGAGAGGGAGCAATCAAAATACTGTTCAGCTCAGGTTTATGGCAGTGTGAAGCACTGACCCTTCCGTCTTAAGCATCTGTGTCCTGTGCTCTAGTATTCTGTACAATGTCCCCAGCCAATTATGATGGTTTTATTTATACTGTTTTAAATGTATTATTTATTTAATGGAAGAGAGATACAGAATACAAGATAGAGAGAGAGACCCAGAGCACTGCTCAACTTTGGCTTATGGTGGTACAGAGAATTAAACCTGGAACTTCAGAGCCCTGGACATGAAACGTTTTTGAATAACCACTATGCTGTCTCCCTAATTCTTAGAATGACTTTGAATGTGACCCTTCTAGATGAAACAATAAGAAAAACAATCGATTCCTTTGCTCTGGGACCTGGTACCCATCCCCTGCCCCCATCCACGCCTCCTAGAAACAGCACATGAGGAATGATTAGTTCTCAATGGCAACTATGAACGCTTGGCATATTTTTTTTCTCATCACAGTTAAGCGTGGATTGCTTAAACCCCTCCAACGCTGCCACTACTGAGCTGACATTTATAAATTTTCTTCCTCGGCTCAGTATGGGAGCCTCCGTATGTCTTCCACAATAACTATCTATGTTTTCAGAGAATCTAAAGATTTATTTCCTTCCAAGTCCTTGTTGCTAGCATTTTCTCCAAGCCTCCCAAACTGCCAAGAGATGAACTTCAATTTAGAGGAGCTGTTACATTTGTCATTGGGAATTTGCTAAACTTTGGATAAATTTGAAGATTTATGATTATTCCCCATAGGTCCACCAGAGCATCGGAGACTCTCTCTGAACCTTACAGAGTTCACACTTAGCTTCTTCTCCACTCTTCTAAGTAAGCAAGTTCTTAAATCTATGCAGAATCCCTGCCTGGGCTTGCGGCCTCTGTCCCTAATGCTGCCTGAGCACAGGCAGGGACTCGGAGACTCCTATTCTGGCCCTGTGCTGTGAAATTCACATGCCCTGTCTGTATCTCCACAATGATCCTTCTCTAGAAGACTGGAAACAACCCAACAATTTATTTATTTGCAATTCCAATGCATCTATTTTTTTTTCATTTTAGCAGATTTCTTAACTTCCTCTTTTCACTACATTCTTTTTTATTAGAGACCAAATAATGACAACAAGACTGTAAGATAACAGGGGTACAATTCCACACAGTTCCCACCACCAGAGTTCAGTGTCCCATCCCTTTAATTGGAAGTTTCCCTATTCTTTTTATTTTATTTTATTTTATTTTTATTTAAAAAATAGAAATATTAGCAAGACCATAGGATAAAAGGGTACAATTCCACACAGTTCCCACCACCAGAACTCCCTATCCCATCCCATCCCCTGATAGCTTTCCTATTCTTTAACCCTCTGGGAGTATGGACCCAGGATCATTATGGGGTGCAGAAGGTGGGAGATCTGGTTTCTGTAATTTCTTTTCCATTGAACATGGATATTGGAAGGTCAATCCATACTCCCAGCCTGTCTCTCTTTCCCTCATGGAGCAGGGCTATGGGTACCCTAGGCTCCGGGACACATTGGTGGGGTCGTCTGCCCAAGGAAGTCCAGTTGGCATCATGGTAACCTGTGGAACCTGGTGGCTGAAAGAAAGAGTTAACTATAAAGCAGAACAAGTTGTTGACTAATCATAAACCTAAAGGCTGGAATATTGCAGATGAAGATCTGGGGTCTCTGTTTTGAAAGGAGTTAGTAGGCCTATTTCAGTTGTATCCAAAGGGTCCATGACTATACTACTTTTTTCCTGAGCCTGACTTCTTATATACAGGTGGACCCAAGTTGTTGTCTGGGGAGATGAAGTCATGGCTGGAAAAAGAGCTAGAAAGCTGCATCAGTGAAGAGAGTAGCTCCCAAATATGGGAAAGGTGTATAATTATTCTTGACTGTAAACCCCATTGATTTGATCTGATCTGAGGCCCATAATCAGCATAGGAGCCTGTGTGAACTCTTCATCCCTGTAGGTTAGAGCTTGAAAAATGTGGTCATAAGTAGGAATATTCCAAGCTGCCCCAATTTCAGGACCCATCTTTCTTGGGTGGTAGATAGAGTATGTCATCCTGTCTCCCTTCAGAAGATGGAACATTCTCTACTGTTACTGGTTCACATTGAGGGAAAGGTCCTATGGGGACCCACAAAAGGGTCTATTGTGTTGTTCCTGATGGAGATGACCAGTGACAATGGAGAGAGGGATCTATTCATGGTCTAGGCCCATCAGGTTTGTATGGGAATCCCAGGACTCCCCAACTAGGGCCCCAGCTGATGGGGTGGCCTGATAGTGACTAAAGAGTCATAAAGTATGCCAGTCTCTTGCCCTTATTCAGCTTTTGCAGTCCTTGCTTTGATAAGGCTAGCTTTGGAGTGAGTGAGAGAACTGTCACAGGAAGTAGGTGAAGATGGTATCTAAGTCTAAGTAGAAACTATTTCATCAGAAACTTTATGGTATCTTTTTAGGTCTTCTTGCTTGCTTCCTTTATTGACTCACTGCAGACTATTGTGCACTTTTGCTTTCAGGTCTATATTTTGCCCTAATTTATGGATACATGTGAACATATGCTCTATCTCATGTGACCTGGTCTATTTCTAAGTTTGGGATCTTTGTTAGGAAGTGAACCACCCAAAATGGAATTAGAGAATCCTAAGAGAAAGGATAGGTCTCACTGGAGTAATGAGGCTGAAGGGTTGACATTCCATGTCTGACATCTCTGGACACAGTCTGAAGTGCAGCATGCTGAGGTGGTACTCATTACATTGATTAGGTTCGGATAAGCAGATGCTGTATCAATTGGTATGACTTGAGAGAAGCATGAAGGAAAGTGAGCCCCACCCTAAAAGTTCCAGGACTGGGAGATGTATAGGCTTTATTGAGGAAGTGGGAGGTTCCTGCTGTCTTAGGGTTTAAGAAGGTAATAGATAGTTATTGCTATAATCAAATTATTTGGCAGTTGGGTTAACTTTGAAGATCCTATTGTTAGGATTTTCTGTATCATACACAACATCACCATAATTTATGTCCTTTGACATAATTTATATATAGCTGTGTCTTATAAAGTAACTTATAAAGTAACTCCACCGGTTGCTTCTGTTCCCCCTGGTCTAAGCTTTTAGGAGAGTCAACATTTCAAAGAACAAGTCATTACTAGAAATGTATTAACAATTTGAGCCCACTGTTAAAATTCAGTCTGATTACATGTTTGATGTCTTAAGTGCTTAGACTGAAGGGACATATACTTAACCTATGGTCTGTGCATTAAAATGTTTGAGAAATTCAAGAACTAGTTGTGGTAATATGATCAAAAGGAAGCCCTTAGGATGAAATATTCCCTTGCTGTATGAAAGATAAATCTCCATATCCTTGGAGGTGACAGATTTTCCTAAGTCTTTATACCTGAATACAAAGTTCTCCAGAACCCAGCTCACCCTTGGCAGGAAGCTGCCCCAGAAGTCTAAGAATTATATGCAACAAGCATCACCTTAACATAAGTCGAAAGACACACCAATGCAGAGTTTAGGAGTTGGTACCCAGCATGCTGATTTTAGCAGCAGGAAGGGCAGGGAAGGCAGAGGGACAATCAAAAGGATAGCTCCTGCTGCTGCAGGCTTGGTGGGATGGTAAAGGACAAAAGGTCTGCCAAGTAGCTAAGCAACTGTTAGTGGAGAATGTACTTTGATAGACACCTATAAACCCCCTGGCTCACAAGTGGCCTGTTTGGGGGCTCTGTAAGCCCAGGACATAGCCCAAAGCCATAAGATGAAAGGGACAGGCTTCAATAGTTGGGCGATCTCCAGCAGAAGGAATGATGGAAAGTGTCTGTTAGAACTGCACGAGCAAAGCTGATGTCTCTCAAATGGAAGATGTCTCAGTTTGGTGTGAATGAAACATAAGCAAGAAATCATGAGGTTTCCCAATAAAACTCTGGAAGGTTTTTTGTTTGTTTGTCTCCAATTCCAAATTTAATTTTTTAAAAGCCATGTCTATTAATCATGCTCTTTCTTTTTTATCATTATTTTTATTTTATTGTTTTTTAATTACTTTACTGGGGGATTAATGTGTTACAGTCAACAGAAAATACAATGGTTTGTACATGCATAACATACAAATCCCACTAGGTCCTCTGCCATCATGTTCCAGGACTTGAACCCCTGCCCCCACCCCAGAGTCTTTTACTTTGGTGCAATACACCCACTCCAGTCCAGGTTCTGCTGAGTGTTTTCTCTTCTGGTCTTGCTTTTCAATGTCTGCCTATGAGTGAGATCATAGATCATCCCATATTCATCCTTCTGTTTCTGACGTATCTCACTTAACATGGTATCTTCAAGCTCCAACCAAGAGGGGGTAAAGAAGGTGAATTCACTATTTTTAATAGCTGAGTAGTATTCCATTGTGTATATAGACCACAACTTGCTCGGCCACTCATCTATTATTAGACACCTGGGTTGCATCCAGGTTTTGGTTATTACAAATTGTGCTGCTATAATCATGCTATTTCATGATTTTTTTAATTTCGTTTCATGGAGCCCTTCATTTCATCCAACTAAGGAGCACATATTTTTGCTAATGAACTTATTTGGATTGCAACTTTTAAGAATATAGAACTCAGACTTCACATGTCAAATTCCACTATTGCATTAAAAGTGTGATATATATATATATATGGCTGAGGAGATAGTATAATGGTTCTGAAAAATGTCTTTCATGCCTGTGGCTCTGAAGTTCCAGGTTCAGCCCCTAGCACTATCCTTAAGGCAGGGCTGAGGAGAGATTTGGTTTCCTCTCACATGTTCTACCTCTCTCTCTCTCTCTCTCTCTCTCTCTCCCTCATTAAAATAAACCAAGAAAACTACAATATTATGACCATTTTTCTTTGCTGCTTATACTGGTTTTCTAGTGCTTTACTGAAAAAACACTGGAGAAAGTGAAATTTTAAATGTGTACGTCGTTAAGAGGAGTGATAGAGTGGCAAAGATTCAGACTGCTGAGCACAAATTATTTGAGGGATGAGGTGATTATGTTTAATGAAGGAAAGAGATCAAAGATAACTACCAGATGGTTTCTTTCATATGTGAAATATATAGTACTGAAACATATGAACTTGAAAAATAAAAAAAGATAGCCAAACCATCCCTGAGACTTTGTGAGAACTTTAGAGACTGTTGTTGTGTGGATGTGGAGCAAGAATTTTGGTGGTGGGTGCAGTGTGAAATTATTCCTTGTGGTCATATAGTTTTATAGACTATTATCAAATCATAAAGATGTAAAGTAAATGAAATAATAAATGGCTGAAAGATGGCTAATTCTGTGCTTCAAGAGTATGATGATGGGCCAGTCCCACTAGGATGATTTAAAAAATAGAGAAATGCAAAGCGCAAGGACCGGTGTAAGGATCCGGTTCAAGCCCCCAGTTCACCACCTGCAGGGGAGTCGCTTCACAAGTGGTGAAGCAGGTCTGCAGGTGTCTGTCTTTCTCTCCCCCTCTCTCTCTTGCCCTTCTCTCTCCATTTCTCTCTGTCCTATCCAACAACAATGACAACAATAATAACTACAACAATAAAACAACAAGGGCAAAATAAATAAATAAATAAATATTTTTTTAAAATAGAGAAATGAAAGAGAAAAGAAGGGAAGGGGAGGGGAGGGTAGAGGAGGAGAGGGGATGGCAGGGAAGGGTAGAGAAAAGAAGGGAAGAGAAAAGAAGGGGAGAGGAGAGGAGGGGAGAGGAAGGGAGAGGAGAGGGGAGGGGAGGGGAGGAGAGGAGAGGAGAGGAGAGGAGAGGAGAGGAGAGGAGAGGAGAGGAGAGGAGAGGAGAGGAGAGGAGAGGAGAGGAGAGAAAATAAAAGGAATAGGGGCCAAGCAGTGGCTCTCCTGGTTGAGTTCACACAGGTTTAAGCCCCCAGTCCCCACCTGGGGCTGGGGGGGAATAGGGGGGGACGACACTTCACAATGGTCACATGTGTCTGTCTCCCTTCCTCCCAGTCTCTCCTTTCCATTTTAATTCTTCTCTGTCTCTATCCAATAAAATAGAAGTAACTAAAATATTAAATTATAAAATATAAAACTTGAATATTATAAAGAAAAGAAGAGGAGAGAGATTCCCAGGTGAAAGCTCCATTTGGGAGGATAGGAGGCCCTTTCTTTCCAAATCACCTGCTTTCATTTTACTTCTTGGCTGAATTCTGTTTTCCTTTTTTCATGAATCCCTGAGCACAGCTATTCCAGAATGATAAGGACTTTCTGGTGTAGAAGAAGGGTTGGGCTCAGAATCTGTGACCGCCCACTTCATCCAAGGACCTAGATCACTTGGAATAGCTTAGTCTCTGGAATGAGAAGATTTGCATGCGTGTGGTTTACACAATCCAGGATAAGAATCTATTCAATATGGGCCTGCAAATGTTATTCGTCTATTAGCATATCCATTCAGTCTGCACTTCACACTTCCAGCATCCTTTCTTAATTTGCCAAATGTTCTCTGTCTCCTTGTACCTAATACACAGGGAGCAGATTTTTTTCACTTCCCTCTGGGAACACCTCTCTGTAGCCCATAAAGTTTTCATAGAGAGTGTGAAAACAAAAGTGTGACTTTCTGCTTGACTTAGCTAAGTCAAGTTTTGTTTTGAAGAAAAAAACAACAACAATATTTTAGGTACTAGAGAAATCAAGAAATAATAGTGTTGTAAAAAGGAAGTGACAGTTTTTAGTTTAGGATATATCCAAGGAAGCTGTAGGAAATTGTCTCTGGAGTTCTGAGCTCTATGGATGTTTTGGAAGAAGGCGCTACCCACCCCCTACCCTCCTTCTTCCCCATCTTCCACTTCTTCATTAAAAAAAAAAAAAAATTAAGGAGTTGAGTGGTGGCAGCGGGTTAAGCTCACGTGGCACAAAGCACAAGGACAGGCATAGGATCCCAGTAGGAGCCTGGCTCCCCATCTGCAGGGGAGTCATTTCACAGGCAGTGAAGCAGGGCTGCAGGTGTCTGTCTTTTTCTTCCCCTCTCTGTCTTCCCCTCCTCTCTCCATTTCTCTCTGTCCTATACAACAATGATGACATCAATAACAATAATTACAACAACAACAACAAAAAAAAACAAGGGCAACAAAGGGAATAAATAAATTAATTTTTAAAAATCAGGTATAGCATGGCAGAAAACTGTCTGTTTCACCTGACAAGGTGCACACTTTGCTGTGTGTATGCGTGGGTTCAAACCCTAGTGGCGTCCACAGTAGGACACCATGTCACATAGACAAGCTATCATATAGTGGTCTCTCTCTCTCTCTCTCTCTCTCTCTCTCTCTCTCTTTAATAAATATTTTTACTTTAATAAAAGAGATCTAAAGAGAAAGATTACAGAAGGAGAGAACACAGCACTGCTCAGCTCTGATTTATGGTGGTACTGGAAATAGACCCCGGAATCTTGGAACCTCAAGCATGAACATCTATTGCTGATGCTGTTTCCCCCGCCCTCTTTCTCTTTTTTGAAATTAAGAAAAATAAAGTTATGAAAGGAGAGATGAGAATCATGCATAAATAAGGTCCTAGGGCTGAGGGGGAAAAAAAGATCATATTGAGGGGGTTGGGCAGGTTTGAGCCCCTGCTTCTTACATGGGGGGGGCAGACATTTCAGGAGCAGTGAAGCAAGTCTGCAGATGTCTGTTTTTCTCTTTCCCTCTTTGACTCCCCTCCCCTTTTCTCTCTGTCTTATAAAATAAATAGGAAGGAAAAAAAGGAGAGAAATGGCCTTCAGGAGTGGTGGATGCATATATAGTATTGGTATGGAGCCCCAGCTAACTATCCCTTGTGGCAATTAAAAATAAACTATATTATTATTTTGATCTAATGTTGATTCTTTGTGGTAGTAGGAAAGTAGTTGGTGGACCCTACGTATGTGAGGATAGAACTTTTGTCTTTTTCAAATAACTTCCCTAAATCCTATGCCTAAGGACCAAACCCAGCTACTCAGTTTAACTGAATGTGATCAGTGATTAAAGGTGACTCACTCAAGTGGCTACTAACTGGCTGTTGATAAGTGTTACTGATTCACCCTGACATGTGCATCCTTATTCTAAAACCTCTTCCTTTAGGAAATATAAATGGGAGCTGGCAAAATAGCTCTCCTGGATAGTATGTTGGAAGATCTTCAGTGCTAAGGTCTCTTTCACTTTCTGCCTCTCTGTCTCTGTCTGTATCCAAAAGACAAAGGAAAGTGATTTAAACCGTCTGGAAACACTATCCACAAATGCACATTGAAGACAAAGTTAGAAACACAGAAAGAAGACAGAAAAGAGGAAAGAAGACAGAAAATATGCACAATTGCACAGCTCAGAAAGAAATGGCTTCATTGCTGGGTTTATATTACTGCAGCCTTTGTATTCCTTGCTGAGACGCTTTCCCTTACAAAATCGAAAGCAGATTGTACGTATTCTTTGTAACTCATCCTCCTCTTCACTCAACATGTAATCAGCACCTTTTGTGCTCCCACGTTTAGTGCAAGGATTTACTATGTTATTATATGAACATTTGCCCTGCGGAATGACAAACATGCTTTATATACATTTTACTTCATTATAACTATTCTAATCTCGCTCTATATATCACTAGTGTTAACTTTTTCATATGTAGCGCACTGAAAGATGCCAAGAAAACTTGTTGATTCTTACAGCAGAAATCCTTGAGTTAATCCTTGTGTCCCAGAACTGTCTACAGAACATCATAAATGACTGCTTGAAGCTCAAGAGATGTGCAGTGGACAGCGCTCTCGATTTGCAGGCATGAAGTCTTGAGCTCAGTGCTTGACTTTGAGTTGCCAACATCATGTTGTGGTTCGCTCTGTTTCATAGACATATATATATAGCTTTATAAAAGCAGAATCAGACAAAACTAGCCATTAGCTTGGAGAACTGTTTCTAATTTCTATTTTAGTAAATGTATTACATTTCTTTTCTAGTCTAATCAAGTTAATGGAGATGATATTGGTTTATAGTGTTTGCCTGTGTCAGGTGATCAGCATTATAATCTGACACCTTGTGCGTTATACATTACCATGTGAAAAGATTCGGCTTCAACCTCCAAGTCACCACCTGTAAGGGAAAGGCTTTAGGAGCAACCAAACAGTATTTCAGGTGTCTTTCTCTCTCCCTCTTCTCTTAATTTGTTACTCTCTATATCAAATTTGAAAAATGAAAAAAAAAATAGTCTCCAGAACCAGTGGGTTCATTATGCAGGGACCAAGCCCTAGTGACAAAGGGGGAGGGGGGGTAATCCATATTTATCAACATTTATGGTTAATATTAACCTTTAATAGGATAACATTAATAGTTTTTGTTATTATTACTTTAAGGGAATTACATAAAAATTGAGACCTTAGGGAGTCTTAGCAGTAGCACAGCAGGGTAAGTGTACATAGCACAAAGTGTAAGGACCAAGTAAGGATCCTGGTTCAAGCCCCCAGCTCCCCACCTGCAGGAGAGTCGCTTCACAGACAGTGAAGCAGGTCTGCAGGTGTCTGTCTTTCTCTCCCCCTCTCTGTCTTCCCTTCCTCACTCCATTTCTCTGTCCTATCCAACAACAATGATATCATCAACAACAATAAGAACTACAACAATAAAAAAAACAAGAGCAACAAAAGAGATTTTTTTAAATAATTTTTTTTAATTGGGACCTCAAAAAATAGTCAACATTTTTGTGATGTTGACTTCTATTTTTTTTTTAGCTAGATGCATTTGTTTATTTTATGAGAGAATGTAACGCCATTTGTCGCATGTGATGCCTGGGATTGAATCCATGATCTTTAAAGAATTAAGTCCTGCCCTAATTGATTGCATTAATCCATTCACACATCAGAACGAATATATTAGTTTAAACTGTTTAAATGAGTATGTTACTTTAATCCATGTAAATATTTGATAACAAATCTTTTTGCATTTATGTTTCTTCTTTTTTACTTTATTCATTTACTTTGTGCTGGGGCTCATGTGGGGTGGCTCCAGCCAGGAGGTAAGCTTTACCGACCCTCCCTCTTTGGCTCTAAAGGGCTCAAAGATCTAGACAAGAGGCATCGGGGAGCATCTTGGTACAAAGAGTCATTTATTTGGGGGTGGGCTTGGGTTTATATAGAGATTTAAACAAAGAACATTCTTCAAATACATCAGAAATTACAGGTTTCTTAAAGGTCAGTTTGCCCCCTGTGGTGGAGGGTTGGTATGATAAGAGTTGATGCAGATACATAAAGGTCAAAACATTTAGTCTCCTGATGCAGGCATTTAATTACCCAAAGGCATTTGAGAGAAGAATAGGGGTTAAACCAGTAAGGTGAGATAGATAAAGAAGAACAAGGCTTGATGTAAATTAAGGACATCAAAATACACTGTTAGGAGTGTGTGATAGGGTGTGTTCTCCTTTGTGATCAGAACATGAGGTGAACTTTGAGTAAATGAACTTTAAAGCAGGCAGCCATGTGGCCTGCCAGCAGGGAGAAACTAAGTGCAAGAGGCCTGTAGGTTTTCTGTGAGCTTGAGAGACTAACAAGGGGAAACTGATTCTGGGAGACTTTTCCCTCTTGGCTCATCTCTATAAGGAGAGAGGCTAACAAGTGGGGTGTCTTTCCAGACCTCCATCCAACGATGGGGGAGCTTCCCTAAGCTCTACCAAGCTGTCACATAGTCCTACAATTTTGGATAGAGACAGAGGTAAATTGAGAGATAAGTGGGAGATAGAGAGGGAGATGCCTACCATCCTGCTTTACCACTTGTGAAGTTTCCTGCTCTGCAGGAGAGGACTGGGACCTGGAATCCAGGTCCTTGAGCACTGCAAGATCTGCCTTCTGTCAGAGGCACCATCTTGACATGAGGTCAATATTGACATGAATTTCTGCTACATTTTATGTCACTTCATAAAAACAAAAGCAAGGGATTTCTAAAGGTTTTGTCTTAGAAGAAGGCGAATTAACTATCAGTGCTTTTAGCTTTAAAGCTATTTGTTTATTATTGCCACCATAGTTATCACTGGGGTTTGGTGCCTACCCTACAAATCCACTGCTCCCTGAGACCATTTTTCCTATCTATCTATCTATCTATCTATCTATCTATCTATCTATCTATCTATCTATCTATCTATCATCTATCCTCTATCTTATATAGGACAGATAGAAATTGAGAGGGCAGAGGGAGAGAGAGAGGGAGAGAGACAGAGAAACACCTGCAGCCCTGCTTCACTACTGTGAAGCATCTCCCATGCAGGTGGGGAGCAGGGACTAGAACCTGGGTCCTTGCACACAGTAACATGTGTGCTCAACCAGCTGCACCATCAGTTGTGTGTCGCTTTGTATGGATGTAAACAGAGCTATACTTCCCTTCTATGCTGAGATGAGTTTTGAGGTGTCTTTGTGCTATAGACATGTTGTCATTTCTAGTTCAATCCTGGGTCCTTGTGCATAGGAATGTGTGTGCTAAACATTATCCCCCAGTGTGCAGCCAACTTCAAGGTCCATTCTAGATTATATCTTCTAGTGTTTTTTTTATATTTATTTATTTATATATTTCCTTTTGTTGCTGCTGTTACCTTTTCTGATGTATGACATTCTCACTGGAGTGAAGTGGTATCTCATTGTTGTCTTTATTTGCATTTCTCTGAAAATCAGAGACTTGGAGCATTTTTTTTCATGTGTTTCTTGGCCTTTTGGATCTCTTCTGTGGTGAATATTCTGTCCATGTCCTCCCCTCATTTTTGGATGGGGTTATTTGTTTTCTTGTTGTTGAGTTTGGCAAGCTCTTTATATATGTTGATTATTAAACTCTTGTCTGATGTATGGCATGTAAAGATCTTCTCCCATTCCATGAGGGTTCTCTTAGTTTGGGTAGTGGTTTCTTTCGCTGTGAAGAAGCTTTTTAATTTGATGTAGTCCCATAGGTTTATACTTGCCTTAGTCTTCTTTGTAATTGGATTCATTTCATTGAAGATGTCTTTAAAATTTATGCGGAAAGGTGTTCTGCCAATATTTTCCTCTAAGTATCTGATAGTTTGTGGTCTAACATCCAAGTTCTTGATCCACTTGGAATTTACTTTTGTGTTTGTGAAATACAGGGGTTCAGTTTCATTCTTCTGCATGTTTCAACCCATTGTTTCCAACACCATTTGTTGAAGAGACTGCTTTCCCCATTTAATAGTCTGGGCCCCTTTGTCAAAGATTAGATGTCCATAGGTGTGGGGAACATACCAGATTTTTTCAGGAATTCTAAAAAGATGCTTTATTTTCCTCAACCATGTTAAAAAAATAAAATGAAGCCTGAGTCCAAAGTTCAACTCTATTTTGTTTCTTTTTTTTCTTCCTGAATCTAAACACTCTTCTCTGTGTCCTGTGCTGGCTGATTCCGGAAACATAGAGATTGTCCTCTGCACCTGTACGACCCCTTAGCACAGTCATTTTATTTATTTTATCTCCTACCACTAATAACAATATTTTTTAAATAATCCAATATGTGATGATGGTGTGAAAAGTAAACATAGTAATTACAGAACATCAAAATGAAGTTAATTACTGTCTTGATGAGGGTGGTTTGTGTACAATAGTTAAGACATCAGACATCAGTCTTATCAGTAGGTAGCTCTTGACTCCATTCTCAAGGCAGCTTGGAGTACACCAGCAAATCCTGGGGTCTTTGGTGTCACAGGAACAAGTTTTATCTGATCCTGTTCCTTCTCCAGGACCCTCTCTCCCAGAATTGCTCTCTACTCCAAAGTTTCCCTTTGTGGACAATGTGTTTAACCCCAAATTGCCAAGGTCTGGTATCATATAACACACAGTCATCTACCTGTTCAGTTAGAGCCCAACTTCTGATTCTAAAATCAACCCCAGGACTTTGGTTATATATGCTGCATTTGCCAGGAAATTTCAGAATTTGTCAAAGACCAGAGGCTAGTCTCCCCACCCAATAACTGGACATTTTCTAAAAGCAAACACATCTGCTAGCACCTTCCTCTACTTGACAACGTGTAGGCAAAGGTAGGTTAGAATTTTTAAATCCCACTTCCTACTATTATTAGTGGTGGAGAAGTGGCAGCATCAAGGCTAGCAGATGGTCTCACCTGATTTGGGATCCTAACATTTGTTGTGTTGCTACTTCTCATCTCCAAGATTCATCTAAAGAGGGGTGGACAGATGTTTATCCTAGTCCATGATCTCATTCTTTTTTGTTCTGATGTGTGTATGTGTGTGTGTTGTTTGTTTTGTTTTTTGAAGAAATGCACATACGTTGGGGGTGGTGGTGCACCAGGTTGAGTGCACATAGTACTATGTACAATGACACATGCAAGGCTCCCGGTTCAAGCCCCTGCTCCCCACCTTCAATGGGGACACTTCAGAGGTAGTAAAGCAGGTCTTTCACTCCCTCTCTATCTCCCCCTCCTCTTTCAGTTTCTCTCTGTCCTATCCAACAAAATGGAAAAAAGAAAAAAATGGCCTCCAGGAGTGGTGGATTCATAGTGCTGACACAGAGCTTCAGTGATAATCCTGAAGGAGACAGAGATACAGAGAGAGAGAGAGAGAGAGAGAGAGAGAGGTCTGCTTCCATCAGGGTTCCTTTGTCACTGTGAGTTATGTGATCTAATCAGCAAACTCCAGGAAACAGGGACCTTTCTGCCATTTCCCCCCAAACTGGAAAAAGTCAGCCACAGCATAGACACGCAGTCTCTTGAGGTAGAAAGTGAACAGATTCGCCTTATTTGGCTTTCTAACTTCAAAGGGTTCATTTTTTTTTTAATCTGATATTGTTTTTGCTTTGTTGCCAAACTGCTTTTCAGGGAAGAATGCAGCTCACTTTGCTCCTTCTCATCTTGATCCCTCACAGCTGATTCTTGAGAGGTGTGTGTGTGTGTGTGTGTGTGTGTGTGTGTCCAAACAGATGAGAACCCATCTCAGCTTCCTCATCTCAAAATTCAACTTTCTGTACTAGTTAATTTCTCACATTTTCCAATGTGACTTCTATAGAGAATTTCACTTGAGGGTGGGGGTGGGGGTTGGGAATGAGTTCACCATAGCAATTTCAGGTTTCTATACTGTGTAAGTCCTGCTCTGTCATGCACAGTAATTAAGGTTATTAATGAGGGATTAAATGAGTAGAAAAGCAGTATATGGAGCCAGAATGATTTGCTTGATGGAGGTTAATAATCATACATTATATAGCATTTACAGCTTCCTCCAGCTTGGAATAGAAACTAGGATGGTAGAGAGCCTTGTGATCAAATCCACACTAATGAAGTCACATTTAGAGCTCTGCAGGGGACAGAGAGGGTGGTATTGTTATTGGGAATGCCATAGCATTGTCCTTTACCATTTTAGGATGCATTGAAATGCAGAAGTAATTGTAACATTTGCATTTATAAAAGAAAAATCTACTGGAGGGTTCAAAGTCATAAAACTGCATGTCTTGAAACAGTTCTATAAAGAGGAAGTTTTTTTTTTCCTCTGTGCAGTAGGTTCAAATCCATAATAAGACAGATTGGAGTCTAGGGCAACTCAAATGGATAGGTGAAATTGTTTACTCAAAATTACTTTAAAGGTAAAGACTGGATGTCCTACTCGAGCCAGGGCTTCTGAATTTTTGCTGGGCCATTCTAAGAATTTCACCACAGTTGAAAAGGCCAACAGGGATGGCTGAGGTTGACAAAGTAGTTGGAATTGTTTCCAGTTGCTTTGATTTTTTATTGTTTTGCTTTCTTTAGGATATATACCTGGGAGAGGGTTTGCTGGATCATAAGGAAGGCACACTTCTAGCCTTCTAAGAGTTCTCCAGACTGCTCTCCACAGAGGTTAGACCAATTTACATTCCCACCAGCAATGCTGGAGACTTCCTTTGTCCCCACAGCCTCTCCAGCATTTGTTGCTGCTACCTTTTCTTATGTATGAAATGCTCACAGGGGTGAAGTGGTATTTTGTTGTTGTTTTTATTTGCATTTTTCTGACAACCAACAACTTGAAGCTTTTTTTTTCATATGTCTATTGGCCTTAAGGATCTCTTCTGTGGTTTATATCCTTTCCCCATTTTTTGAATAAGGTCATTTGTTTTTTGTTGCTCAGTTTGGTGATCTCTTCATATGTTTTGGTTATTTGTCTTTTGTCTGATTATGGCATGTAAAAAGCTTCTCTCTGTGAGGAGTCTCTGTTTGGGTAATGGTTTCTTTTGCTGTGCAGAAGCTTTTCAATTGATGCAGTCCCATTGATTTATTTTTGTTTTATTATTCCTTGCAATTGGGTCTGTATCATCAAAGATGCCTATGAAATGTAGATGAAATTACTTCTTAAGGGGAAGACAGAAGACAGCTCAGTTCAGGTCTGGAAACTGAAGCCAGCTGAAATGTCCCTCCGTGCAAATTCAGGATTCACGCTGGGGACCTTGAATGAGAGACATGTGTGGCGTTCTGTTTCATTTCTAGAGAATGAGAAGTCCAAGACCAAAGTTCTGACTGATTCAGATGCTGATGAGGCCTTTTTCATTGCTTTGCCAATATCTAGAATCTTGTCACTTGCTAACATTGGCCTCTTCTTCGTGCATGTATAGTCTCAAAGGAGACCCGACAAGCTATCTGGTACCTCTTCTTCTTTTTTTTTAATATTTATTTTATTTATTTATTCCCTTTTGTTGCCCTTGTTGTTTTATTGTTGTAGTTATTATTATTGTTGTCATTGTTGGATAGGACAGAGAGAAATGGAGAGAGGAGGGGAAGACAGAGAGGAGGAGAGAAAGATAGACACCTGCAGACCTGCTTCACCGCCTGTGAAGCCACTCCCCTGCAGGTGGGGAGCCGGGGTTCGAACCCAGGATCCTTATGCCGGTCCTTGTGCTTTGCGCTACCTGCGCTTAACCTGCTGCGCTACAGCCCAACTCCCGTGGTACCTCTTCTTATAAAGGCATTAACTAGGGGTCTGGGCCATGGTGCATCTAGTTGAGTGTGGAAGGATCCAAGTTAAAGCCCCAGGTCCCCATGTGTATGGGAAGTTTCACAAGCAGTGAAATAGTGCTACCAGTGTCTCTCTCGCTCCCTACATTCCCTTTCCCTCTCAACTTCTCTCTACCTCTATACAAAATGTATAAATAAAAAATGAAATAAGTAAAAATAAAATAAATATACTAAGGCATTAACTTTATTATTGGGAATCCCTTTGTCAAGGCCTCTTCTAAACCAAATTACTTCTCAAAGGTCCCATCTCCAGTGTCATTGAAACGATGATGGTAAAGTCCTGGTTGATTCAGCGTGTGCAGCCGGTGGGATAGCTCACCTGGAAGGGTGCCTGCTTCACCATGAGGCTCAGGCGTGAGCCCCCAGCACAGCACATGAGCATACAGCATACACTATGGCACCGGGGGAAGCTTTGGTCCTGTGAGGTCTCTCTTTTTCTGTGTGTCCCCTTCTGTCTGCCTACTCTGTTTGTCTCTCTCAATCTGAAAAAGTTGAAGAAGAGCAGTTAAATTAAAATGCTTAAAATTTTAGAGGGGGGGAACTGAGAGAAATTCAGCATATGATTGTATAGGTACAGAACACACAGCTCAGTCCACAGTCATGAGTGAACCCGTATGCCAGAAATTGGAATAGTCCTGTTCCAAGGAAAAAGTTGAAGAGATACCGCCACTGCCCTCCCCTCCCCTCCACTCCACTCCCCTCCACTGCCCTCTCCTCTCTTCCACTCCCCTCCACTGCCCTCTCCTCTCTTCCACTCTACTCCACTGCCCTCTCCTCTCTTCCATTCCACTCCACTGCCCTCTCCTCTCCTCCACTCTACTCTCCTCCACCCCACTCCACCTAACTCCCCACACCTCCACTCCCCTCCAATTTCCCCTCCCCTTCTCTCCTCCCCTCCCCTCCACTAAAAACCTCTCCACTTTTCACTCTCCTCCACTCCACTCCACTCCACCCAACTCCACTCCACCCAACTCCACTCCTGTGCAAGTCATACCCCTTCCTATCTGTTTCCTTTTGGTGGCCTAGAGCAACTCCTTTGTTTGTCTTCTCCCCATTTCCCATGTCCTCTCTAATTTCAACCCCCTTGTAGAAAAAGTGGGGAAATTTTGTCCAGAAAACTCAAGTCAGTTCTAAACTCTGCTGTTGATAGTCCTTAAGTCCTTAAGGAAGTGATTTGAACTCTAAGCCTAAGTGTCCATCCTGTTATGCCAGTGGGTAGAATAGCAATGGCAATATTTAACAGGGCAGGATCATTGTCTGCTATAGAATATCACAGATCAAGCTTCATACACAGAGCCAGGAATTGCAAGGGTGAATGATTGTCTTAGCCTGATCATTTCCTGCTCTAACCTAGAAAGCAGCTATGAGAAATGATGAATCCTTTGACTCAGCCCTTGATCTCTGATGTCAATGGAAAGATAGCCTCCTATCCCATGCGTTGACATCTAGGTCTTTGACAACTTGGTCTTTCTAAACTTTTACTCCTCATCTACAAATGAAGGTAATGATCCCAGTAGCTATATGACTGAGTTTGAGGAAGGGGCAAAGGAGATGGTATCTATGAAATGTTTTGTCTGTAGCACATACTCTGGAAGGAGATGCTAATGTTATTACTCATAAAATCTATCATGTGCCAAATAGGAAGACTATCAAGAGTTATCAGGCCTAGCTAAGTGGAATGAAGGTAGAGGATGCACAGGTAATAAGAACCTCTCTCTTCATTGCATTCTGTCAAGGAAGCAAGGCATGAATCAGGGAGATTAGGCAGCACACCCTAGAAGTTTATCCTTCTTTCCAGCACGGCTGGCTAGAATCTATCAGCCTTCTTGATAAACAGAAAGGGGGGGGGGGAAGCAAATAAACAAAAGAACAATAAAAAAGAAGAGATTTAAAGTGTGTGTTCAGGAAAAACTGCATTGTAATTACCAGTAATAGAGGGTGGTTTTGCAGGGAACCAGGGGGTGGCACACATATTACTATGCACAAGAACATGGTTTCAAACCCCTGGCCCTTTTTTTTTTCTTTCTTCTTTCTTTTTTATTATCTTTATTCATTTATTGGATGGAAACAGCCAGAAATCAAGAGAGAAGGGGTGATAGGGAGAGAGGAAGAGAGATACCTGCTGGCCTGCTTTACCACTTGCAAAGCTTTCCCCCTGCAGGGAGTGAACCAGAGGCTCAAACAGGGGTTCTTCCTCATTGTAACATGTCCTCTCAATCAGGTGCACCACCGCCTCCAGCCCCCAAAGCCTCTGGTCCTTGCCTATGAGGGAAACTTCACAAGCAGTGGGGCAGTGCTGCAGGTGTCTCTCCCTCAACCTCTCTGTCTTCCTCTCCCCTCTTGATTTTTCTCTCTCTCTATCGAGTAAATAAATAAATGAATAAATAACAAAATGAAGGTGACCTTGTTCTTGCCCTCTTATGAAACAGCAAGCATGCCTCTAGAGGGGTTGAGGTATTGATGTTTATGCTGAAATGCCTTATGTGGTAGCGTCTTTAGAAAATCCTTTCTCAAAACAAATGCAGGGGGTGAAGTGTGTTGAGTGCCAGGGTTGTGTACACACTTTAGACAGATGATCTATTCCCTGGAAAGAAAAGAGACACTATGAAACAAGAACCATTTCTTAATCATCCTTTATAATGATAGGCCAAAGATCTGATATATATATACAGTGCTTTTGTGGATAAAACAAAGATGGGAGATTTGGAGGATAAAACCTGCCTGAAATATAGCAGTTTATGTGGCTTTTTTTTTTCTTCTTTTGTCCTCCCAAAGATTTACTAGTTCTCCTCCTCCTCCCCTGCCTGCTCTCTGATTACGTGTGTGTGTGTGTGTGTGTGTGTGTGTGTGTGTGTGTGCCTTTCCATCACCATTCAAAGAGAAAATGGTCAATTGCAAACTTGGGTTCGGACCTCAATCCCATGTAATCCAACTCTGACACCTTGACTGGTCTTCTGTGACCATATGCATACTACCCTTAAACAGTAGCCTTGTGAAAAACAACAGAATAAATGAAGTCTGATTTTATAAAGTCTCATAATATGAGGCCTATAAGTCACAGCATGAACCAACAGGACTAGAGGGTCTGTGTTTGTATTTTTAACATGAAAGATGAAATCAGCTTTGAAATCTGAAATAATTTGAAAGACAGTGAGAAGAACGATGCACTTGAAATGTCAATGGTACAAAGACTTTTACCTTTTCCATGTAATCTGAGGATTTGTGTTCTTTATTTTCAAGAGTTGGCTAATCAAGACACATATTTCACACACCAGTAAACCACAGAACCAGACCCAAGGCTGTTGGCTTAAGGAAATTTTGACCAAGATAAGAAGTGGGAATTTGTAAGCGATTTATGCAGGATACATACTTGGTGTTCTCTCTTTTGTCTCAACTTTGAAGTGTGTGGGGGGAGGACCCACAATTATTAATCAACTCTAGATAGTTTATTCTGTAAGGTATGTTATTGTTTAGTTTTCCAGGTTGTCACTAGAGATAGAATCCAACTTCCTGCCTACTATAAATCTGACGTACAAAAGCCTGACTTTCCTCTTTGGGTTATTGTAGATGAGAAGTTAGGCACATCTCCAAATTGAGTTCTTTTAAAAAATTTAAATTGAATTCTTTTAAAAAATTTTTATTTATTTATTTTCCCTTTTGTTGCCCTTGTTGTTTTTCACTGTTGTTACAGTTATTACTGTAGTTTATTCAAGTCAGACTTTCTGATTCTAAGGCAGCGTAAACAGACCTCAAGCTTCTGCTTTTACTGATGGCCTGTGATGTCACCAGCTGCAAGTTATGTATTTTCTTTTTCTTTTTTTTTTTTTTTTATTTGTATTCTCCCCACCCACCCACCCACCCCAGAGTCTTTTACTTTGGTGTAATACTCCAATTCCATTTCAGGTTCAACTTGTGTTTTCTTTTCTAATCTTGTTTTTCAACTTCGGCCTGAGAGTGAGATCATCCCATATTCATCCTTCTGTTTCTGACTTATTTCACTCAACATGATTTTTTCAAGGTCCATCCAAGATCGGCTGAAAACGGTGAAGTCACCATTTTTTACAGCTGAATAGTATTCCATTGTGTATATATACCACAACTTGTTCAGCCACTCATCTGCTGTTGGACACCTGGGTTGCTTCCAGGTTTTGGCTATTACAAATTGTGCTGCCAAGAACATATGTGTACACAGATCTTTTTGGATGGATGTGTTGGGTTCCTTAGGATATATCCCCAGGAGGGGAATTGCAGGGTCATAGGGTAGGTCCATTTCTAGCCTTCTGAGAGTTCTCCAGACTGTTCTCCACAGAGGTTGGACCAATTGACATTCCCACCGGCAGTGCAGGAGGGTTCCTTTGACCGCACATCCTCTCCAGAATTTGCTGCTGTTACCTTTTCTGATGTGTGACATTCTCACAGGAGTGAAGTGATATCTCATTGTTGTCTTTATTTGCATTTCTCTGACAATCAGAGACTTGGAGCATTTTTTCATGTGTTTCTCGGCCTTTTGGATCTCTTCTGTGGTGAATATTCTGTCCAATTCCTCCCCCCATTTTTGGATGGGGTTATTTGTTGTCTTGTTGTTGAGTCTGGTAAGCTCTTTATATATGTTGGTTATTAAACTCTTATCTGATGTATGGCATGTAAAGATCTTCTCCCATTCTGTGAGGGGTCTCTTGATTTGGGTAGTGGTTTCTTTTGCTGTGAAGAAGCTTTTTAATTTGATGTAGTCCCATAGGTTTATACTTGCCTTAGTCTTCCTTGTAATTGGATTCGTTTCATTGAAAATGTCTTTAAAATTTATGCGGAAAAAAGTTCTTCCAATATTTTCCTCTAAGTATCTGATAGTTTCTGGTCTAACATCCAAGTCCTTGATCCACTTGGAATTTACTTTTGTATTTGGGGAAATACAGTGATTCAGCTTCATTCTTCTGCATGTTTCAACCCATTGTTTCCAGCACCATTTGTTGAAGAGACTCTGCTTTCCCCATGTAATAGTCTGAGCCCCTTTGTCAAAGATTAGATGTCCATAGGTGTGGGGCCTCATTTCTGGGCTCTCAATTCTATTCCACTGGTCAGTGTGTCTGTTCATGTTCCAGTACCAAGCAGTTTTGATGACAATGGCCCTATAATATAGTTTGAGATCTGGCAGTGTGATGCCTCCGGTTCTGTTCTTTTTTTCTCAAGATTGTTTTGGCAATTCTAGGTCTTTTCTGGTTCCAGATAAACATTTGTAGCATTTGTTCTATTCTCCTAAAAAATGTGCTTGGGATCTTGATGGGGATAGCATTAAATTTGTAGATGGCTCTGGGTAATATATTCATTTTGATGATGTTAATTCTTCCAACCCATGAGCATGGAATATCTTTCCACTTCTTTGTGTCTTTTTCAATTTCTTTGAGTAGTGACTCATAATTTTCAGTATACAAGTCTTTCACTTCTTTGGTTAGGTTTATTCGTAGATATTTTATTGTTTTTGTTGCTATAGAAAAAGGAACTGATGAGATTCGACTTCCGGAGGCGGAGCTACGAGCAGCAGATGGCTTTCTCTCCTATCCTCTCCTCTCCTCCCCCGGATCAACTAGGAATACCAAAGGAGAACACCGGACCGAAGCAGGACAGGACTAGAATGACCACGGGAACCCAGTAAATCACCCGTGAGTACAAACACGCGTGGCTGGTGACAGAGAGGAGAGAGGGGCCTAAGGAGAGATTAAGTGACTGCTAACAGTTCGACAGTTTGTCAGTGGAGACACCACCTCCAGTCTGCTCCACCAACAAGGGGACAGCTGAAGGGAGGAAAGGACTCCCCAGAGACTCACCAAGTACAACTCTGAGTATCCATTGCTACTACCCTCAGAATCTGGAGCAGCAACAGGGAGGGCACAGAGATCTAACCGAGAAACTCAGGAGAAGACCTATACCTCGGTGGCATAGCTGAAGGGCTGTGAAAGTCTCTTTGCATAACCACTGGTTTATCTCTGCCACACCCTGCTTTATCACTTGGTCAGGAGTCATTGATTAAACCAAGAAGCCTATTGATAGTTTAAAAGCCCTCAGGCTACCGTAGCCTACAGGGGGAAAAAAAAAAGGCTTTTACACCACTGAACTCCAACTCAGGGATTGAAAAAACTGTTAACTTATATAAAATGGTTAAAACAACAAGAAAAAATAATGGAGACTCGAACCAGGACAAGAGTCCAGCTAAAAGTCCTCCAGAGGGCGAAGCACAAAACAACGAATTCAACATCCAAACATTAGCTAAGGAAATAATAACAGGAGTGAGTAAAGAATTTGAAAAAATTGTAATCAGAACTGCAGGAACAACAAATGAGAATATGGAAGAAAATTCTAATAATCTCATGGTTATTAGAGAGCTGAAATCTGAAATTGCTGAGCTAAGAAGGCAACTAGCTGAACAAGCTAAAACAGTATCAGAGCAGGGCAAAAAAATAGATGAACTCCAGAAAGCAGTAGAGGGCAGAGAGAATAGAATCAATGAGGCTGAAGACAGAATTAGCAAGATTGAGGATGAATTAGAGACAACTAAAGAAGAAGTAAGAGATCTCAAAAAGAGATTAAGAGATGCTGAAAACAACAACAGAGTCCTATGGGATGACTTCAAAAGAAACAATATACGCATTATTGGCTTACCAGAGGAAGAAAGAGAAGGAGAGGAAGAAAGCGTTCTCCAGGCCATAATAGCTGAAAATTTCTCTAGTCTAGACAACACCAAAGACATAAAGATTCAAGAAGCCCAGAGGGTCCCAAACAGAATTAACCCAGACCTAAAGACACCAAGACATGTCATACTTAGATTGGAAAGGAATAAGGATAAAGAAAGGATCCTCAAGGCTGCAAGAGAAAAACAAAGAGTCACCTACAAAGGAAAACCCATAAGATTAGCAGCAGACTTCTCCATACAAACACTACAGGCCAGAAGAGAATGGCAAGATATCTATCGAGTGCTCAATGAGAAAGGCTTTCAGCCAAGAATACTATATCCTGCTAGATTGTCATTCAGACTAGATGGAAGCATCAAAACCTTCTCAGACAAGCAACAGTTGAAGGAAGCAACCATCACCAAGCCTGCCTTGAAAGAAGTTCTGAAAGGTTTCCTATAAACAACCAGACCACCACAAATAGAACATATATCAAAACACTCTAAAACTCTACAAGAATGGCGTTAAAATATCTTCAATCTTTGATATCAATAAATGTCAATGGCCTGAATTCACCTATTAAAAGACACAGAGTAGGAAGATGGATCAGAAAACACAATCCAACAATATGTTGTCTACAGGAAACTCACCTAACGCAACAAGACAAACACAGACTTAAAGTGAAAGGATGGAAAACTATCATACAAGCCAATGGCACACAAAAAAGGGCAGGAACAGCTATTCTCATATCTGACATGATAGACTTTAAAATACATAAGATTAAAAAAGATAGGAATGGACACTACTTAATGCTCAGAGGATCAGTCAATCAAGAGGACTTAACAATTATTAATATCTATAATATATTATTATATCTATGCACCCAATGAGAAGCCATCTAAATACATCAAACTTCTACTGAAAGAGCTACAGCAATATATTAACAGTAACACAATCATAGTAGGGGACTTCAACACCCCACTATCTCAACTTGACAGATCATCCAGGAAGAAAATCAGTAAAGACATAAGGGAGCTAAATGAAGAGATAGATAAACTAGAACTATTGGACATTTTCAGAGTCATTCATCCCAAAAAACTGGAATACACATTTTACTCAAATCCACATGGATCATTCTCAAGGATAGACCATATGTTAGGCCACAAAGACAGCATCAGCCTATTCAAGAGCACTGAAATCATCCCAAGCATCTTCTCAGACCACAGTGGAATTAAACTAACACTTAACAATCAACAAAAGATTAGTAACAGTGCCAAAATGTGGAAGCTAAACAGTACACTTCTTAACAACTTCTGGGTCAAAGAGGAAATCAAGGAAGAAATCAAAATGTTTCGAGAGTTCAATGAAAATGAAGACACAAGCTATCAAAATATTTGGGACACAGCTAAAGCAGTCCTAAGAGGGAAGTTGATAGCTATACAAGCACACATTAGGAAACAAGAAAAGGCACAAATAAACAGCCTGATTGCACATCTTAAAGACCTAGAAGAAGAACAACAAAGGAACCCTAAAGCAACGAGAAGGTCAGAAATCACTAAAGTTAGGGCAGAAATAAATAACATTGAGAATAGGAAAACCATACAAAAGATCAATGAAAGTAAATGTTGGTTCTTCGAAAGAGTAAACAAAATCGACAAACCTTTAGCCAGACTCACAAAACAAAAAAGGGAGAAGACCCAAATAAATCGGATAGTAAATGAAAGAGGAGATATCACAACAGACACTGCAGAAATTCAGCATATCATGCGAGGCTTCTATGAACAACTATATGCCACCAACTTAGAGAACCTGGAAGAAATGAATGATTTCCTAGATACCTAAGTTATGTATTTTCAATCTCTGAATATCCTTCTCCATGCCTCTAAAAATAAGAACCCTAATCCCTGTAAGCCAAGTACCTGCTAAGGATTTACTCACCTCATTGGAAAAGCTTTCATGAGTTCTTTTAATTATTTATCATTTTCTCGTCTCAATCAAATGCTGTACTTTGCAGAGGGGATAAACTCCGATGTGCTCACAGCCTCTCCTCCTCATAATTTGGGTTTGCTAAATAAATGACAGGGTAGGAGACTCTCTAGCAGGTGCTGACGTAACTGCCTACAGATTGTAAATATTGTCCTAGGAAGAGACCTTCCCTCGGGAGCCTTGTCTGACCTTATGACTTTGTCAAGGACAAATCAGCAATGACCCTTAGGCATGGTAAACCTGAAATAGAGTTAGAGTTTGTAGTTGGGTTTATTTACACAACAAAGATGTAAAATGTTCCCTCTGCCTGCCAACCCCAACTCCTTTAATTGAAGGGAAACCTTCAGTAGCCCAACAAGCCTTAAAGTGACTCATGTACTCATGTAGCCACAAATGTCTCTGCATCAACACACCCAGATTACTTGCCTCACTTCTGAGTTTTAGGACATGAAAACCCAAGCATTGCATCAAAGAAAGGAGCATCACATTCTTTCTGCAGTTTTCATTACCTTAGCTAAAAAAGATACTTAGGTTTCTAACAAACCACAGAAAGTTGACTAGATATGGAGCTTAATGTTTCACACATGAACTGATTGTTGTCATCACAGACTTCTTTTTTTAAATTATCATTATTATTAGTGGTTTAATAATGATTGACAGGATTGTAAGATAACAGAGGTATAATTCCATACAATTCCCATTACCAGAGTTTCACATCTCATCCTCTCCATTTCCCTAGTCTTTATCCCTCTGGAAGTATGGTCCAAAGTTCTTTATGGCGTGCAGAAGATGGAAGGTCTGGCTTCTGTATTTGCTGTTCCGCAGAACATGGATGTTGACAGGTTGATTTATGGAAAATTATCGCAAACTTCTTAAAGGGAAATTTAAGTATTTGCATGGTCTCATCACTGTAATCAGGAGATTTTAAGAAGAGTTGAGGGAGACTGAAGTTCTGTTAAGGAAGCTGTTAATTCTTCATCCTAGAGGAAGTGGAGTACAATATTTAAAGGCCAATGGAGGGGGCTGGCAGGTGGTGCATCTAGCAGAGTGTACATATAACCATGTGCAAGGACCCAAGTTCAAACCTCTGGTCTCCACCTGCATCAAGGAAGCTTCAGGAGTCATGAAATCCCCCTCTCTCTCTCTCTGTCTCTCTCTCTCCTCTTTCCCTCAACTTCTTTTTGTCTCCAAAATAAATATAATATTTTAATTACAAAAAAAAAAAAAGACCAACATAAAAATTGTTGGTCCTTATCTGCTGCTTCGGATAAAACTGCCCACCAACTATTTTTCAAATTATTTTTACATTTTTATTATGCACTAAGACCCCAAATCCTTTTCCTTCCCCATCCCTTCCCCAGAGTCCTTTGGTGCAATGCGCCACATCCAGTTCCATTTTTACTTTATGCTTTCATTTCCTTTCATTTCTCTCTCTCTCTCTCTCTCTCTGTGTGTCTTCCTCACCCTCCTTGCCTCCAGGGTTATTGCTGGGGCTTAGTGCCTGCAATATGAATCCACTGCTCCTGGTGACCATTTTTTATTGGATAGGACAGAGAGAAATTGAGACCCATAAACAGACAGAAAGACACTGGTACACCTGTTTCACCGCTTGTGAAGCGACTCGCCTATAGTTGAGAAGCCGGGGGCTCAAAACAGGAACTGGAACCAGGATCCTTGCGTGGGTGGGTCCTTTCACTTCGTCCTATGTATGCTTAACCCATTGCACTCTAGCTTGGCCCCCTGTGCTTTCATTTTCTGTCCTTGTTTATTTATTCCCTTTTGGTGTCCTGTTTTATTATTGTAGTTAATATTATTGTTGTTATTGATGTCCTTGTTGTTGGATAGGACAGAGAGAAATAGAGAGAGGAGGGGAAGACAGAGAGAAGGAGAGAAAGACAGACACCTGCAGACCTGCTTCACCACCTTTGTAGTGACTCCCCTGCAGGTGGGGAGCCGGGGGCTCGAACCGGGATCCTTACGCCAGTCTTTGTGCTTTGTGCCAGGTGCGCTTAACCCGGCTATGCTACTGCATAACTCTCTCTATCCTTGTTTCTTAAATCCTGCCTAACAGACAAAGAAAGTTCCTTCACCTACTAATGTGGACTACTGAGAACTGACTGCGTCCACTTGTACTCTTGGTTCCAGCACCTATTTATTGATACTTCTAGTAATTCTTATGAGAACCCCCGTCAAAGAAAAGATACGGTTTACGACTTTATTCCTAAATTCACAAAAGATAATGAAAAGTCTAGCATATGCTTACTCAATCATTTGAGGATAGCTTTGCCAACAATTAGAAAAAGAAAAAAAAAAAAAAAACTAACATATGATGCAACCTAAGTATGAAAATTGCCAGAGGACAGAATTTTGGGGAGAGGAGCTTCAATGTACCATTTTATCTGTAAACTGTGTTAAATCTCTGTCTGAACTTTCCTGTCAACTGATTGGAACTTGGATTTACAGACTTTTCCATCTCTCGGCTGGGTCCAGTCAGTCAGTCTGACATTCTCATACTTAGGAGACGTTTAGCTATTTACCTCATCTGCCCCATTAAGTATGAAAATACATCCTGAGGTCTAAGTCCATTGCCAGAACACAAGAACTCTCTAATATATGTTAATCACTATTAGCATTACTGTTTTGATTGTAGAAATAAATAAAAGAAAATGTTAGGTGAATAAATGATATTGACATTTCTTATTCATGACAGTGGATTGAGTTTTACCAGTTCCCATTAAGCTGAGAGTTCAGAGTTAAACTGTGACACTGGAGATGAAGATTTGTATTTTTTTTTAAAGAACTACTTTTTTTTTTTTCATTTTCTTTATTAGATACATAGAGAAATGGAGAAAAGAGGGAGAGATAGAGAGAGAAAGAAAGAAACAGTGACATCTGCAGCCTTGCTTCACTCCTGAAGCTGGGACCAGGGGCTTGAACCTGGGTCCTTGCACATTGTAATGTCAGCACTTAACTAGCACTTAACCACCAGGCCCCTCAGATTTGTGTTCAGTTCCATCATTCAGGATTCAGCCAGAGGAAGAGAGCCAATAGAAGATAAAGCACAGGAAATACATCGAAAGCAATGATCTTATGTGGTTATAGGGTCTGACAAGGCATATCTCAAAAAGTTCTGGATTGGCCCATTGGGAAGGGAGGGCAGGCTGGATCTCAGGTCTGAGCTGATGCTGTCACCCATATGCAGGCTGTCTCCTCCCTCTTGAAAGCTTTGCTCTTAAGACCTTAGATAGCATAATGGTTATGCAAACAGACTCCCATGCCTGAGGCTCAGGAAGTCTGAGGTTCAATCCCCTGTACCACCATAAACCAGAGCTGAGCAGTATTCTGATGAGGAAAAAACAACAACAACAACTTTTTACTGGGGCCGGGTGCACCTGGCTGAGAATACATGTTACAATGCGCAAGGACTCAGGTTCAAGCCCCCAGTCTTCTGTAGGGGGAAAGCTTTGTGAGGGGTGAAGCAGATTTGCAGATGTTTCTCTGTCTCTCTCCCTCTCTATCTCTCTTCTCCCCTTCATTTCTGACTATTTCTATATAATAAATAAAGATATTTAAAAAAGACCTCTTGACTAATTGCATCAGGTTTCTTTCTCCAGGGCATCTAGAATAAAGTCACTTACTTAAAGTCAGGTCACTTATTTAAAGTCATTATAGAATGCCTTCCCAGGAAAATCTAAAGTAGTGATGAACAGAATGTGTAGGGGTTAGAGTCTTCTTTGTTATTATTATTTTGTGATGAGAACACTTAGCAAAAGATCTGCTTTCTTAGCAAGCAAACCAGACTATAAGGTCCAGTGTTGGTAACTGTAGGCTCAGTGCTATTCAAAACATTTCTAGGACTAATTCAACTGATGTAACTAGAGCTTAGAACCCTTTTGTAAATGAGGCCTATTTTTCTTTTAATTTTCAGTAGCAGTTTAATAATGATTAACAAGACTGTAAGATAACAGAAGTACAATTCCATAGTTACCACCACCAGGTCCATGTCCCATGGAGTTTCTGATGTTACTGAAACCCTCATCAAAAAACAAAGGGAGGGGAGTCGGGCGGTAGCGCAGCGGGTTAAGCGCAGGTGGCGCAAAGCACAAGGACCGGCATAAGGATCCCGGTTCGAACCCCGGCTCCCCACCTGCAGGGGGAGTCGCTTCACAGGCGGTGAAGCAGGTCTGCAGGTGTCTATCTTTCTCTCCTCCTCTCTGTCTTCCCCTCCTCTCTCCGTTTCTCTCTGTCCTATCCAACAACGATGACAACAACACTAATAACTACAACAATAAAACAACAAGGGCAACAAAAGGGAATAAATAAATAAAATAAATATTATAAAAAAAAAAAAACAAAGGGTTAAGGAGCTACTCGTTCATTTACAGTGGAACTAACATAATGAAAACAAAATTATGTGGACTTACCTCTAGTGAATGTGAATGTCTTCTATTAAGCTAATGAGCTACCCCACAGTGTTTTTTTTTTGTTTTTTTTTTGTAGACAAGTCCTTTATTACCAAAAGGAGCTGACTTCCTCTGGGAAACCATGTCTTCTATTAAGTTATTTTGTCTTCTCCAAAGGAGCAATCCACAAAGTGAGATGTAAGAACTTATTCAAACAAGTGAATCATAAACTGTGTCAGAAAGAAACAAAGGGAAAGTCAGAGCTCAGAAAGATTGCTTAACCACAGATTGACGCTCTGTATAACAAATCCGCTTTTCTTTTGTGTTCGGTCATAACCTTTCATATTCCACTTTATTTTTTCTTACATACCTACTCATTTTTGAGATTCAATGGACTGGCAGCTTAATCTCCGTAAAACGACACTGGGGTCAGTAATATAAGTAGTGTATAAATATTCTTTTTAAAGGCCAATCCAATCCTATCTGCTATCTATGACTGCAGCATTTCCAAAAGAAAGTTCTAGAGAGGACTAGTACCAGGAGATGTCACTAAGTGCAACCAAAAAAGTCCATCCATGATGAAGTAAGCTTGGAGAAAAGAGGCTTTCATGAATTAAATTAGGTTCTTCAATACTCAGTCTCATATAACTTTTTTTAAGAAGTTTTTTTATTAGTGATTTAATATTAAGTGCCAAGATTTTGGGATAAGAGGGGTACAATTCCTACAGTTCCCACCACCAAAGTTCTGTAGTCCATCCCCTCCAGTGGATACTTCCTTATTCTTTATTCTTCTGGCAGTATGAACTCAAGATCTTTATGGGGTGCAGAAGGTGGAAGGTATGACTTCTGTAATTGCCTCTCTGCTGGACATGGGTGTTGGCAGGTGGATCCATACTCCCAATTTGTTTCTATCTTTCCCTAATGGAGCAGGGCTCTGGGCAGGTGAGACTTCGGGACACACTGTAGAGTTCGTCTGCCCAGGGAAGTCAGGATAGCATCATGGTAGCATCTGTAACTTGGTGGCTGAAAAGCATTAAGATATAAAGCAGAACAAATTGTTTAACAATCAAGAACCTAAAGGTAAGAATAGAGCAGATGAGATTTGGGGTCTTCATGTTGGAAGAAGCTAGGAAGTCTATTTGAAGTATATTCCAAGGGGCTCATTACTTTACTAAATGTAATGTAATAATGACATGGATTTCTGAGATGGGAAGTAGCCACTGATTCCCAATCTGAATTGATCATGCCTCAGTCCCTCCCAGCTTCTGAATTTTTTTTTTCTCAATGGAAGATGATCTGGAGGACATACTTTGGAAGAGATTGACCAGTCATTAAGTCCATGGTTATACACAGGTAAATTGGATGCTTCGACTATGCCATGTGTCTTAAGTCTAAAGGTGAAAGTAAGTGTAAAAATCTCTAGAGGAACAAAGGAAAGGTAATGCCCATGTCCAGTGGGGAAGCAATTACAGAAGCCAGACCTTCCACCTTCTGCTCCCTATAATGATCGTGGGTCCATACTCCCAGAGGAATAAAGAATAGAAACACTTCCAATGGAGGGGGTGGGGTATGGAACTCTGGTTGTGGGAAATGTGTGGAATTGTGTCTCTCTTTTCCTATGGTCTTGTTGATCATTATTAAATAACAACAATAACAAAAAAATTCTCTAGGGTAGCATTTGTTATAGAATTACTGAAAACTCACAAAACTCATCATAGTTTCTCTTTATTTCTTCTTTCCTTTCTTTCTCTCTTATTTATTTATTTATTTTAATATTTATTTTATTTATTTATTCCCTTTTGTTGCCCTTGTTGTTGTTTTTTATTGTTGTTGTTGTTGGATAGGACAGAGAGAAATGGAGAGAGGAGGGGAAGACAGAGAGGAGGAGTGAAAGACACCTGTAGACCTGCTTCACCGCCTGTGAAGTGACTCCCCTGCAGGTGGGGAGCCGGGGTTCGAACCGGGATCCTTATGTCGGTCCTTGTGCTTTGCGCCACCTGCGCTTAACCCGCTGCGCTACAGCCCGACTCCCTCTTTCTCTCTTATTTATTGGTTATTGCCTGGGCTTCACAGTTCTTGATGACTTGCATCTATAGAAAGAGGAGAAACAAGGAGTCTGGCAGCAGTCTTCTTCCTCACCCCTCCGTTACTGGGAAGCCACTTGCCTCCTGTATTTATCATCTCACGAAGAGATTGTTTGCCCATGGTTCGCTACTGAAAGATAGAACTTTTGATTGAGAAGCTAGGTATTGCTATCGCACCACGTATCTGAAATTCCTGCCCATAGCAAAGAAACTGAATAGTTTCATTTTAGCGATCATGTTTTTTTTGGGGAAATATGATGGGTTTTATCCACTTCGCACCTTGGAGGGCTGCATTAGCACTTTTCAGAAATACTTAAAGAGTGAGAATATACGAGAGAAGTCTCCGATATGATCCTTTCCGTGAAATACCAAGCAGCATGATCCATTCGCAGGGGCTGTTTCTCCAATAGGAGATGTGGGTACAATTGAAGCAGGGTAAGTGGATGCTCGGTAAGCATGTGGATTCAGTGTTCACTCAGGAAACCGTAATGCACATGTATTGAGCAATTCAGGAGGCTTTTTGATATGATCATTAAGCTTTTGAAAGTATGGGTTTTAATCATAGTTTAGGATCATTTTTCTTCCTCTGGGAAAACTCCCCTGCCAGTGTAAGCAACTCAATGAATAATGACTCAATATGCAGCAATTTGCATTAGCTAGGACCATATCCAGAATGCAAATAACGTTCAAGGGGGACAAAGAGGGGTTAGGTCAGGATATGTTTTGTATTCTGGGTAACAGTCCAGTTTTGTTCCTGCAAACACAGAATTAACTAAGACTGCTTTACCTGGCCTGCAAAATAGCCAGAGCAATCACTGCTTCTCCGGTTCACCTACCTAGTCTTAGGAGATCGACGAAGAACGGAGAGGAAAAGGAAATTAATTGGCTTGTTCTCATCACTGTCATCAGGATTGTTTGCCACCAGATTTGGTAAAAAGTGGAGAAGTGGGCCAGGTGATGGCACACCTGGTTGAGCTTACATGTTACAAGAACTCAGGTTCGAGCCTCCAGCCCCTACCTGCAGGAGGAAAGCTTTGCAAGTGGTGAAGCAGGGCTGCAGGTTTCTCTCTGTCTCTCTTCCTCTCTACCTCCCCCTCCTCCCTTAATTTCTGACTGTCTCTATCCAATAAATAAATAAAGGCTTTAAACAAGAATGTTAAACAAGTGGAGAAACTAAAGTTGAGAACTGATTATAATCTGGTTTGATCTTGATCCTTTCTCTTCTCCATACTAATATAACCACATACTACTTCGAATAATTGGGAAACATTTAGTATTATTTATAGACAAGTGATGGCAGAGCAGCGAGCTTTGCTTACACCTGTTGCTTCTCAAGTTGTCTTCAAATAAAAGTAACCCTCATGTAAGTGGCATATTTTGAGAGACCATGTTCTGTTACCCTTCAAATCCTGCCAAGAAAGGAAGAGAGCAGCCCAGTCATTAACTGTGCCTTAAACAACACACTGGGGTGTGGTTTGCTAGTGCCCTTGCCACTCAGGAAGAAGCAAATATTCAGTGAGCATGTGCACTGTTTCACGCCAGAAGAGGCTATGAAGTGGTCCATATAGGCTCACATCCCATTTCTCTCTGGTTATGCTCCTTGCAGCAGACTCCTGTGGATTAAAAACTTAATGACTCTAAAAGGGGAGCTGAGACAGACTCCTAACATAAGGGAAGAGATGAATGACGGGAAGAGATAGAGACAAAACTTCTCAGAGGAATGAAACCCATGTGAAAGCCACCGGGTGCTATTTTTTTAGTGTGTGTGTGTGCGTGTGCATGTGTGTGTGTGTGTGTGTGTAAGAGAGAGACAGAGAGAGAGAGAGAACAGGATCTCACATGTCATAGCAATAAAACATAGGACTAAAATTGCCAGGAATGTGTGCCAGAAATTTATCATGGACCACACACATGGCAAGAAATGTGTCCTACTAAATGATATGATCATTAAGATTCTTCAAGTATTAGTTTTAATCATAGTTTGAGACCAGTAGTTCTCCAAGCACTGCGTCCATGGCGTAATTCTGATGGCAGATATAGTTAAAGGTCATGAGGTGATTTTTCTCATGGGCATAGGAAGGATTCTAAATCCAGTGAGTTTAATCTTCAAAAGAACAAGGAGAGGTGAATTTTGGAAAGAGACTGGAAGGTCACAGGGAATTATGTGAAGAGAGAGGCCGAGGCTGTGGTGATGGATTTATGAGTCAAGAATTGCCAGCAACTTCCAGAGGTGAGGAAAAAGGCATGAGATGGAGTGTCCCTCAGAGTCTCTGGAGAGAACTACTAGCTGTCTCCAAAACATTGATTTTAGACTTAGAGCTTCTTCAACTACAAGTGAATAACAAATGCCTGCTGTTTCAAGTCTCCAAGCTTGTGGTAAGAAGTTACAGCAAATGCAAGGGACGATGACTTTAGCTGTTAAGAAGAGGAATCAGGCAGTACACCTAGTAGAGCACACGTCCTACAATTTGCAGGAACCCAGATAAAAGCCCCAATTCCCACCTACAGGTAGAAAATTTCCCAAGAGATGAAGCAAGTCTTCAGGTGGCTCTCTTTCTCTCTCCTTCTCTATCTTCCCTCTCTCTCAGTTTCCCTCTGTCTCCATCCAATAAAGAAATAAACTATATATTTTTTATTTTATTTTATTTTTTATTTATTTTATTTTATTTTTTAAAAATTTTTTATTTAAGAAAGGATTAATGAAAAAAAAAAATAAGGTAGGAGGGGTACAACTCCACACAATTCCCACCACCCAATCCCCATAACCCACCCCCTCCCATGGTAGCTTTCCCATTCTCTAGCCCTCTGGGAGCATGGACCCAGGGTCATTGAGGGTTGCAGAAGGTAGAAGGTCTGGCTTCTGTAATTGCTTCCCCGCTGAACATGGGCGTTGACTGGTCGGTCCATACTCCCAGTCTGCCTCTCTCTTTCCCTAGTAAGGTGGGTCTCTGGGGAAGCTGAGCTCCAGGACACATTGGTGGGGTCTTCAATCCAGGGAAGCCTGGCCAGCATCCTGGTGGCATCTGCTTAGTCTGGCTTGTGGTGATTTAGGGAATTGAACCTGGGTATTTGGAGCCTCAGGTATGAGAGTCTCTTTGTGTAGCAATTATGCTATCTACCGCCGCCCTAAAAACAATATTTTAGAAGGACAAAAGATTAAGAAGCTAGGAGGCAGCATGCTTTCTAGGCTTAAATTTTGGTCTTTTCTACAATGCCTAGCAAACTTCCCCATTAGCAGACTAGTCTGTCTCACAGACTAAATTAGAGCTTTGTAAAAGAAGTAAAAGTTAAAAAGAACACAGAAAGGGCTGGCAGAGCAGGACAAGAGTCAGCCATGCAAAAAGTCCTGGAGAGATTAACAAGTGTCTTCTGGAAGCTGCCCACATGCATCTCTCTGCTGATACTTGTGGTGTTCCTCTGAGCAGACTTCCGCTCAAGTACCTGAGGTGAACAGGGAGCTGAAACTTACCTGCTTATTGCTTGCACAATTGAAGTTCTTTCTGAAGAAACAGGAAGCCAGAATATTTGCTTTCCAGTGTCATCTTCTCAACAAAATGGTAGCTGGGTTTGAGCTTGACTTTCCTCAAGATAAACTCCTTAGCATGGGATAGATATTCGATGACAAGAAACAGGAAGCCAGAATATTTGCTTTCCAGTGTCATCTTCTCAACAAAATGGTAGCTGGATTTGAGCTTGACTTTCCTCAAGATAAACTCCTTAGCATGGGATAGATATTCGATGACTTTCTGAATCCTGCCTAGAGGAAGTCGGTCTTCACCCCTTGACTGTTCATAACTATTTTTTCCTGCTTTTCAGAAAGAGGCTGTTAATTGCCTTTTAAGTATTTCTTCACTGGTGAGTGAGCCCTCACCCACCGTTTTTCATTCTCTCTGGCCTTTGTCCTGGACCTATCATCTGGCGTCATAGACAGAAACAATCAATCTGCAGAGGAGATAACAGAGCTGGGTTTGGCTTGCTCTAGCTGGAGTCTACAGCTAGGAAAGGGGAGATGCCAATGTTCTTTCTGTGTTGAAGAAGTATTCTGATCCCAGACTTCCTGATACTTGCAATTGGAAATATTACTGATCGTTACCTTTGCATCTATGTTTGCAAAATATATTATCTGTCTACACAGTACATTTCATTGACTGTGAGGCCTGTATTTCAGGCTCTGTCCCATTATCACAAACTCCTGCTCTAAGGTGAAGTCTGGATATTTCAGAGGTCTCTCTGTCTGTAGCCAGTAGAGACTTGGATTGCCACAAAAGTCTGAAAGTCTGGCTGCTGCCTAAGTGTCTGGAGGATGTGCATGGGATAACTGGAATAAACTCAGTATCTTAGGGCATCGAAAGAATGTGCCTGACATAATGACATTTGAGTAATGACAGTTTTAAGCACCCTGACCTTGATGTGTTCTCCCTGAGAAATGTATTCTGGTCTTTGCCTATGTAAATGCCTTGTTGTTTTATTTGAACAATGTCATGTAATGCACGTTTTACAAATAGACTCCTTGAAGCTTGGAATGGGAGGCACACACACAACACTGTCCTAGCTAGGGGTGTCATGCATGTGTGTTCCCACCTGATCTCTCCTGATCAGCTGTAAGGCAACTGGCTGTGTTGACTTTTTCTCCACCAGGGGACTCATCTAATCTCAGAGCCCTAGCAACTGGCTGAGGTTCTCTCCACCCAAGCATTCTCTATATTTTATCAAGGTGGATCAAGATTCACCTGAGTGCAGAGGATCTCAGAGGAATCTCTGGGTGCAGAAAAATCTTCTGACATAACAATGAACTCCCAGGGCAGCTGCGGATTCCTGCTTCTTTTATCCTACCAGCTGTGCAGAAGACCATTTGCTTACACACCATCTACTGTGTGAATGTTGAATTTTCCTTAAGCTGAGTTTTCTCCTGATAATACCAGCCCCAACCTAAAATAGTTTATGACAACTCTACAGTGTTCTTACATTAAACACAGCATGGCATCTAGCACATAACAGTTACTTTATAATACCTGTGGTCAGTAAAAATCCCTGTAATTAACAGTGGTTTAGAAAACTATGAAATTACTGGGTATAGTTCCATACTGCATCCACCACCAAAGTTTTGTGTGCCCAACCTTGTCGGGCTAGCTCCATGGGCATGAGAGAGATGACCAGGGACTCATGGCTGAGCTGGGAATGCAGTTCAATCTTTATTGACAAGCAGGGATGCAGTTCAACAATCTTGATTGATGAGGAATGCAGTGAAAGCTAGCTATCTCGAATCACAATCCTGTCCTATATATATATATCTCCTGAGTATGTAGGATAAGGGGTGGGGAGAAGGAAAAAGCACTGGAACCAATGGGGATTAAACCAATGAAAACAATGATTATGTAAATAGACCACAGTGGCAAGCAATGCAACAGAAGGGGTCTTAGAAGCAGAATTTAGAAGTAGATCAACACACCCTCCCAGGGATAATTATTGTAGTTCTTGCATTTAACTGTAGAATTCATTCTTTTAAATCTTTTAAAAACATTTTATGTTATTTACCTAATTACTTAGTTTTAAAAAAATATTAGTTATTTAATAATAATTAACAATATTATAAGATAACAGGGATACTATGCCACACAGTTCCCACCACCAAAGTTCTGTGTCCCATCCCCTCCAATAGAAACTTCCCAATTTTTTATCCCTCTGAGGGTATGGAATAAAATTCTTCCTGGGATGCAGAAGGTAGAAGGTCTGGCTTCTGTAACTGTTTTTCTGCTAGACATGGACGTTGGCAAGTGGATCCATACCCCCATCCTGTTTCTATCTTTCCCTAATGGGGGAGGGCTCCGGAGAGGTGAGTTTCTACAGCATATTGGTGAGGTCATCAGCCCAGGGGAGTGAGCATGGATTCATAGTACTATCTGCAACATGGTGGCTGAAAGGTGGTAAAATATAAAGCAGGACAGTGTGCTTAGAAACCAGGAGCCCAAAGGGAGGAATACAGCAAATGAAACGAGGGGTTTTTGTGTGGGAAGAACCTAGAAAGTCTATTTTAGGTATGTCCAATGTGGCCCAGGACTTTAGTAATTTTTTTACCCGAGCCTGGTAGCTCACATTCAGGTGGACTAAAAGGATTGTAGGTGAAGATGGTGTCAGGGTTTAAATATTTTAAACTAGGAAACTGAGTAAGGGCAGAGAGTAGCTCTTCTTACCATCCAGTCTCATATATTTTTTTAACTCTAAGTTCTACTGTGGCAACTTCTGTATTTGCAGTTCACATCATTTCCTTTTTATTCTTTAATCTGTTTTGTTTATTTTTTTCAAAGAACAGCTCTACTGTTTATGATTACTATAAATCCACCCATCTTAAGTGTACAAGTCGATAAACATTTATCATCTTTGCAGAGTTGTACAACCAGGATCACAATAATTTAAAGTATCATCATTTCCATCCCCTCAAATGAGGCCTCTGATGCTCTTTGCAGTTCTGCCTCCTGTCCCAGGCATACTCTGGTCTACTTCTTATCTCTCTGGTTTGGCTTTTGGATGGGCAGGGAAGTAGAGGGGGTCTCTAATTAGAGTCAAGCCATGGTAGTCTTTCTGCATCTGGTATCTCTTGCTAAATATACTATTTCTAGTTTCCATCCATGCTATATTACACACCAATAGTTTATCCTTCCTGCTGCCAATATCACCACAGTGTATGGATGAATCACAGTATGTTGATTCATTCAGCAATGGTGAGCACTTGGGTTATTTTCATTTATATAATAATTAAGAATAATACTAGTTTAAGCGAGCGAGCGAGCGAGCGAGAGAGAGAGAGAGATGTATAAATCCCTGTCAGATATACAGTTTTATTTTTTCTTAAGTAGGTGCTTAAGAGTAGAACTGCTGGGTCATATGGTAATTTTATACTGAGCTGTTTGTGGAACTGTTAAGCTGTTTCACTGACTATATCATCTTGTATTCCCATCAGCAGTGTCTCAGGGTTTCAATTTCTCCTTGTTCTATCCAACACTTATAATAGTCTTTTTTTCACTTTACCCATCCTAGTGAGCATGACAGGCATCTCACTGTGGTTTTGATTTCTATGTCCCTAGTGACTAATGATGACTATTTGTTCATGCGTTTGTGGAACATTCATATATCTTCTTGGGAGAAATGTGTACGTAGTCATTTGTCCATTTTCAGTAAGCTATTTGTCTTTTTTATGGTTGAGTTGTAATAGTTACTTACATATTCTAGACACAAATCTTACTGAATATATGAATTTTGAATATTTTCTTTATATTTGTGTGTTGTCTTTTTACTTTGTTAGTTATGTCTTTGAAACACTAACATTTTCATTTTAATGTGTGCATTCAACCAGGTATGCCACTACCTGGCCCCCTAACATTTTCATTTTGATAAGATGCAAGTTATTTTTTTTTTTCTTTTTATGTACTATGGTTTGCTGTCATACCTAAATGATTTTCATGCGAGTCTGTGTTATCGTCTAAAAGCTTTATTGTTTTAACTTTTACATGCTGGTCTAGGACTTATTTTGAGTTAATTGCTCTGCTTAGTTTTGTTGACGGTTCATTCTTTGAGTACACAGTCCATCATAGTCTGTTGAAGTGGTTTTCTTTTCCTGCTAAGTTGTCTTTGTATCTTTGTTTAAATTCTATCAACTGCAAGTGTAAAGTTTTATGTATGTACTTTCAGTTCTATCTTATTGATCTACACACTTGAGACTCATGTTGGAGTGATACTATCTATATTATTGAAGTTTAATAGTGATCTTTTTTCTTTTTTCTTTTCTTACCACCAAGGTTATCACTGGGGCCATGTGCTTGCACTAGGAGTCCACCACTCCCAGAGGCCGTTTTTCTTTCTATTTTCATTTGACAGGACAAAGAGAAGTTGAGACAGGAGGTGAGGTAGAGAGGGGGAGAGAAAGATAAGACACCTCAGACCAGTTTCACCACTCATGAAGTGTTTCCCCTGCAGGTGGGGAGCAAGGGCTCAAACCCAGGTCCTTGCTCATGGCAGTATGTTCACTTAACTGGGTGTGCTACTGCCTGGCCCAATGGTGATTTTTTTCTACCTGGAATTACCAGACTGCCCTCAGTGCTCACTTGCCTCTACTCTTTGTTCCCACTTAGTCCCTTCTTGAAGGATCATTCAGGAAGAACTTTCTAAGTCTCCGATAGGAATTACCAGCTGTATATAACTTCGCATTTGCCCAGACCCTGACCTTGACAATGTTACTTCGGTATACTCCTCCATCCTCATCTCTCCCTACCCCCTTACATTCTCATTCCCTCATTCCTCAAATTTCTCTATCTGCCTTGAGTCAACACCTTCCAGCTCTAGAGCCCCAGAACGTTGTCCAGGATGCAAGCACATTGCCCAGCACAAAGTAGATAGTCATAATATAAGGTAAACAAACTGTGATGACTGTGCTTGTTGCCTAAACGACTATCTTAGCTCCATTTTTTAACTCGCTAAGTCTTATGAGAAGTTGTCTGTGCCTAGACAACTGTGTCTCTGCTATTACCCACAAACACTGCCACCATACCCTTCACCAGAGTACACTGCAGCTTTATCCATTCACCTCCTGATTCTAAGAGCTTTACCATCAGTCCCTATGACACCTGCTAGTGAATTACAGTGATGAATGAATGAATGAATGAATGAATGAATGAATGAATGAATGAATGGGTAAATCTATGTTTTGAAATTTCTTTTCTAGATCTTCTTAGGAAAAAAAAAGCCTACTTAGTCAAAAAGCCTTATAAGATTAGTTGAGTATAATTTCATTGCTGATTTAGTGTAACTCTTTCTGAGCTTCAGGTAATAAAGGAATGAGCCAGTGACCTCCGGGTTCGAACTTGAATCCATCCTCCCCACCGGCAGCTTTTGATCTTTTTCTAGTGGATCTACAATATTGTTGGGACATGGCTTGGGTCAAGGAAGGGTAGACTAGAAGAAGACAAGAAGAAAGGAAAAATAAACAAAAGCAACTCTTGCCATGAGAAGAAAGCTCAGACTGAGTATTGTTTCAGGATAGACTGTTGAATCTTTCATCCTAATGCAACTCAAGGGTATGTCTTCAGAGACACACTTTTCGTTTTCTTATTTCCTTCAATATGACCCTCAGGAAAAGCACTCTGTCAATGATTAGGGAGAGATTTTCTATGGATGGTATTGTCTTTTGGAGTCTATTTTATCCCATCTCAATAATTATTATTTGTTTTTCATAACACCTTCTAAGATTCGACACACAGATAAATAACTCCAGATTTCTCAGGAAGGCTGGATTCTCCACAGACGCTTAGTAATTTTCACTCTATCATGTTACTATTGAGTCTAACCCAAGGAGGAAACATTTGACTCTGAGATGAAGCCAGCTTTGGAATGAAACCACTCTACTTTTTAAAAGCAGTGGCGGATCTCACTGACAAGTACAGCACATTTCTAATATTTTTCAGATGCATATTTATGATCATCCTTTCTCTACCTCACCTTTCCAGCAGGAACTCATGGGAACCGTGTTATCTATCTACCTTTATTTTACCCTGCTGTTTTTTAACTCACTTAGCTGGATTCGGTGTCTTTTAACTTTTATTTATAAAGGCAGAAATAGTTTTCTGAAGTTTGTTTCCTTCCTCTCACACTACCTACTAGTTTGTATCTCTTTTTTTATATGTCTATTTATCTTCCATTTTGTTGCCCTTGTTTTTTATTGTTGTTGTAGTTATTGTTGGTGTTATTGATATTGTCATTGTTAGATAGGACAGAGAAAAATGGGTAATACAAAGAGGGGGAGAGAAAGACAGACACCTGCAGACCTGCTTAACCACCTGTGAAGCGACTCTCCTGCAGGTGGGGATCCGGGGGCTTGAACTGGGATCCTTATGCCAGTTCTTGCGCTTTGAGCCACGTTTACTTGACCCGCTGCACTACCACCTGACTTGTATCTCTTTTTAAAATCAGGCAAATGAGGGACTAGGTGGTGGTGCACCTGCTTAATCATACACACTGCAGTTTGCGAGGACCTGGGTTCAAGCCCCTAGTCACCACTTGTGGGGGGGGGCGGGGAGCTTCATAAGTGGTGAAGCAAGGCTACAAGTGTCTCTCTGTCTCTTTCCCTCTCTATCTTTCTCTCCTCTCTCAATGTCTCTCAGTCTCTGTCCAATAATAAATAATAAAAACTAGGCAAATGATGCAAAAGACAAATTATTCAGAACTTTAGAGAGACTTAAGGGTTGTCGTTACAAATGATCTTCCATTATAATAAGTGTGTATAAAACAGGGCCCCCAAACCCAGTCCACATAGGCCTTATAAAACAGACCAAGAACAAGTTAATGAACTGGAGAGTTCATGCTCCCTCAAGACGAACTATCTGTGCAGAGCTCCAGCAGGTTCCATCAGTGTCATTCTCACTGCCCCTTATTACTAGATCCTCCAATATTTCAAAGACAGCTGAAAGTCAGCAGAGTTCTGTATGTGAGCTGCTCTCCTATCAAAATGTCTATTGTGGATAAAAATGTAGAAAAACAATGTGCATATCACATAGGCTGTTCCCACAAGTCAATAGTTGATGACATCTTGGACAGAAGATCCTGAACATCAGACATCTTTTGAGTCAAGGATTTATTTTAACTCATTCACTATATTCAGCAAATAGAAACTGAACCCTTTGAAAGATAGAAACAGGCTGGGTATATGGACTGACCAGCCAACACCCAAATCCAATGGAGAAGCAATTACAGAAGCCAGAACTCCTATCTTCTTCACCCCCCCCCCCAAAAAAAAAACAATCTTGATTCATACTTCCAGTGGGGGAGAAGTGATAGGAGGAAGAGGATAAGAGGGCTCTGAACTGGAGTCCCATCAAGACCCAGAGAAAAAGAATGAAAAGGGGATAGATATCTGGATGTAGTATAGGTTATGTCTGGCTTGGAGGGGAAAAAAAGATTGGACCTGGAAGAAAAAGGGCGTGATTATGTAAAAAAGTAGACAGATAGTTGTAAAGATGACAGTGAACCCATGTCTGCGACCTTAGGAGAACTGTGGTGGTTTGCAATGGAGGGGCTTGGGATTCAGAACTCTGGTGGGAATGGTGTGCTATTATAACCCTGTTGACATGTCATGTTCTAACTAAATATTGAATCACTAATAAACAAAATAAAAAATATAAAAGAAATTGAGCCCTTTTATGTAGTAAACCATGTGCTTAGAAATAAAAGCTTTAGGATTGGGTAGGGCTCACACGTCACATGAACATACATGTAGCCATGGGCATGGGCTCAAGTCCCCAGTCCCCACCTGCAGGTAGGAAACTTCACTAGTGGTGAAGCAGTGCTGCAGGTGTCTCTCTTCTTTTCTGTCTATCCTTCTATTGATCTCTCATCATTTATTAGAAAAAAAAATTGTCAACCAGGAATGCGAGTCATGAAGGCACCAGCAAGAAGTCTGGTAGCAAAATGAAATAACTATGTGTGTTGGGGGGGCCATTGTTGAATTAGATTGACCCCATAAACTCCTGGAATTGACATTCTCAGGTGCTTGGGAAAACACTGCCCTATTTGGTAGTCCTTGGTTCATAAGTGACTCACTGTATTTCCATGTGGGTCTTCAAACTGATAGTTTTGAACTTCTTTTTGTTATTCTACACTATAGAATAATTTCGCATGGTCACAAGTTTCTGCTCAAACACCATCCACTGTATTGAATGATGCTAGCAGAATCAATGAGGATTTGGTGATGGGCAGGACAAGCAACTTTCACATCATGGAATACCTTCCACAAGGCGCTGAGCACTTCCAGCTGCGCAAGGAACTTCCCTTGAGCCTAAACCCTGAACTCACAACTAGAAAAGAAATTAGTCAACTATTTTAGTGATTAATGCTTTCTTTTTGTTTGTTCCTTTTAAATGAGTTTCATATATATAGAGAGGGGGGGGGGAGGGAGAGAAGGGAAGGAAGAGAGAAAGAGATGAGAGCACTGCTCAGATGTGGCTTATGATGGTGCCAGGGACTGAATTTGAATTTGGAATCTCAGAGGCTCAGGCATGAAAGCCTTCTTGCATAACCTGTCTCCATAACATGAAATTTGTCAACTTTTACTTCAAAGTGCATAGTGGTCCTGGGGCAAAAAAAAAACAAAAAGTATGTCATTAACATCACCTTTTTCCTTCCAATGAAACTTAAGGCCCAACTGACCTCCCATTAGGAGAACAACTAGGAACAACTAGTGTGTGTGTGTGTGTGTGTGTGTGTGTGTGTGTGTGTCTTCCACAAAGAGAACATAGAAAACAAAAACAAAAGAGGAGGAGATGGAAGAAAGGCACAGTGATTTTCTTTTTGAGTCCGTAGACATCCTGAATGTGTGCACTGTGTTCATAAGTGCAATGAATTCTCTTTCCTACTAACTCTACATTCTGTGAAACAGAGACCATTTCTCCCCTGTCCAAGAATAACACACTGGATGCAGCAGCTTGGGAAGTGTGTCATACATGTTGTGTGAGCAAAGAGAGCTCCTCCAGTCTGCATCTGCAGAGAGAGTGGAGGATGGTAAAGAGGAGTTAGCAGAGTTTCCAGAAAGGAGACAAGAGTCTGGGCAGGAGAGGAAGTGTCTGGGAGGGGAGGCTGGGAGGTCTTGGAGGAAAGGGGTCTGGGTTGGTGAGCAGGTGGAGAAGAAACAGGTCCTGGAGGGGGCTGGCCACCTTGTCAGAGACTTTATTTCTAAAGTTGGGTAGAAATCAAGGAGCTTGGTGGGAAGAAATTCTGTGAAAGACGAGTGACTACCACTAAGGTGAGGTAAAGAGAACGCGGAATTTATAAATTGGATAAAATTCACTTCGTTAAGCACAAACGTTCTCGGAACCACCAGGGTCACTGAGTGTCATCCTGAACACAGAGAATGACTCATCTGAGAGGCTCGCTGGAGTCTCTGTTCATTCTGCAAGACTTCAGTGTACATGTTGAGTGCCTTGCTTCCCAACCATGAGCCATGTGGGCCTCTGCCAAAGGTCAGTGTATAATGATCCAATCTTATGCCTGCTAACATTTTTCACCATGTCTTTTTCAAGCTGAGATTTCTGAAAATCAATCACCCAGTTTTTAAGGAGATACACACACACACACACACACACACACACACACACACACAGACTCATATATAATTTTTTTTTTTTTTTTAGTTAAGACTGAGTAGCTAGATGTTGGAATTTGCTATCAAAACATTCACCCATCTGTAACCTTTAAATATTTGAAGAGAAAAAAGAAGGGGAAAAAAAAAAGCCAGTCTAAAATTATTTAGTACACCACAAAATTCATTTAGTTTAATTTATGCTAATCATGGAGCATTGGTCTAAGGGCAGATAAAAAATAAGCCAGTAAAGGCGATTGCGACGAGTAAACTCCATACAGTAATTAACAGGGGAAATTATCCTGTGAAATGATTTCAGCTCACTGCAGAAAATAAGAGCCCCGACCAATTGTCTCAACGAATGATGATTAAAAACCTCATTAGATCCTAGGATTTAGTTTACGGTAGGCCTGCACCCATTTGGTCATTTTGTGTTATATTCTAATTACAGGTTGCTGTTTTTTTTTTCTCCCTCGGAAAGTTTAGAACCCAAGATTGGAATTGGATCTATCTCTCTCTCTCTCTCTCTCTTTCTCTCTCCCTCCCTCCCTCCCTCCCTCCCTGCCTACTTCCCTCCCTCTCTCTTTTATAATTAGGAATATTGCTGGGGCTTGGTACATGTATGATGAATCCACCTTTGATGGTAGACATATTTTTTTAATTCTCCCCCACACTTTTTCTTTGATAGTCCAAGCAGAAATTTAAAGGGGAGAAGGAGATAGAGTGGGAGAGGGAAAGAGGACACCTTCAATTTTTTTTTTTTTTGCCACTTATGAAGCTTCCTCCCTGTAGGAGGGGCTGGGGACTTGGACCTAGTTCTTATATACAGTAACATATGCACTCAACCAGATGCACCACTGCCTGGCCTCTGCTGTTTTATTTCTACTCTTGTTGCCTCCACATACTAAGGAAATGCAACCAGTTCAGCCTATTCAAAGTTTCTCCAAATTGCTCTCCAGATTCAACTTAAATACTTTTTTTTCATATTTCAGCAGAAAAAGCCCCCTCATGATCCATCCAAAGAGTTGCCATGCTAAACCTCAGTAGTGTGTATGTGTGTGTGAGATCCTACTTTTTTAATGTTTATTTATTTATTTTTAATATTTATTTATTCCCTTTTGTTGCCCTTGTTTTTTATTGTTGTAGTTATTATTGTTGTCGTCATTGTTGCATAGGACAGAGAGAAATGGAGAGAGGAGGGGAAGACAAAGAAGAGGAGAGAAAGATAGACACCTGCAGACCTGCTTCACCACCTGTGAAGCGACTCCCCTGCAGGTGGAGAGCCGGGGTTCGAACCAGGATCCTTATGGCAATCATTGTGCTTTGTGCCACCTGAGTTTAACCCGCTGCACTACAACCCGACTCCTGATCCTACTTTTCATATATATTCAGAAGAGTGAAATGTTTTGCCACCCAATTATCAAAAAAGCTGTTGTCCGACAGATGCTTCTGTTTTTAGCAATATCATATACTGAATAAGCTCTTTCCCAAGCCCACTCAGCTGACAAGGAGTAGAGATGACAGTCTTATTCTGAGATTTTTCCATTAACCCAGCTGCAGTTTGCTCATCTGATGAGGAGTGAGTATGAGCCAGATGGTTAGTGACCCTACTGACACCAGCGAAATCATGAGATTCTCTCAGTAGGGTCTGTGTCTCTTCCACACCTGAAGCCAACTCCCGTTCAACTGGTATACATTATGCCTTCCTCCTGGATTATTACTGCCTCAGAGCCTTCTATGGATGGCCTTTTCTTTTTCCTTCCCTTCCCTTCTCTTTCCTTCTCTTTCCTTTCTTTTCCTTTTTCCTCCAAATTGCTCCCCAGATTCAACTTAAATACTTCTTTTTTCATATTTCTTTAGAAAATGCCCCCTCGTGATCCATTCAGAGTTCCCTCAGTAGTGTGTGAGATCCTACTTTTCATAGATATTCAGAAAAGTGAAATACTTTGCCATCCAATTATCAAAATAGAAAATAGATGGTAACTATAAAGAAAACTAGCCCACATGAAGTGGTGGCACTTGAATTTTGTCAGCCACAAGGAGATAAGGTATCTGCAATTCAAAGGATTGAATATTTCAGATCTTTTCTCCTTTGGATCTTTTCCCAGTAGTCCTTCACAATGCTTTTTATTTTGAATGAACTGTGACATATATAATTAAAATACCGATAAGACCATAGGATAAGAGGGGTACAATTCTACACAGTTCCCACTACCAGAGTTCCACTGCCCATCCCCTCCATTGGGAGTTTCCCTGTTCTTTATTCCTCTGGGAGCATGGACCCAAGATCATTATGGGGTGCAGAAGGTGGGAGATCTGTCCTCTAGAATTCCTTCTCTGCTGAACATGGGCATAGGCAGATCATCCATTCTCCCAGCCTGTCTCTCTCTTTCCCTAGTGGGGCAGGGCACTGGAAAGGTGGGGATGAACTGTGATTTTTATTTCATTTTCTCTTTTTCCCTCTCCATCTCTTTCCCTGTCCCCTCCCTCAGCCAGTCTTTACTTTCAGAATTCTAGAATGTCAAGCACTAGAAGCCTTTAAGCTATAAATCTTTCCTTCTGTAAGGCAACAACAATGTTCTGAAATAGGAATTATATTCCTAGTAATAGGAACATTAGTAATAGTACCAACCAGCTAGTATTAGTGCTCTCTGTGACCCATATATATGGAGATCTATGAGGCAACATCTGTATCACGCATCTCTGCTAGTTGTTTTGATTACATTTCCTTTCAGAAGTTGTAACATGCTCCATACTGTACAGCAAAATAATAATAGCAGTAATGATAATAATAATCATGTATTTTGTCATTTTATATACTTTTTGTGCATCATTGATAATCAGCATAGATACTTATGACATCAAACCAGTTCGATTCTATTCTTCAGCACCATACAACTGACTCCTTTTCCAAGTTTACTGAATTCTACTTCCCTCTTCTTTTCGGATAACCACCAACCGGCCTCATAGTCCAAGTTTATTTTTGTCTTATTTAGTTTATGCATTTTATTTTTCTGTGTAACATCTGTGAATTAAATGTTTGTCTTGGCCTTGTTTATTTCACTTAGTATAATATTTGTAGGTCTGTCTATGTCTGCACACTTCTCTCTCTCTCTCTGTTTTAAATAAATGAATAGCAGTCTATTTTTTAAAATAGTGACTGAGACACAGAGACAGAGAAAGAGACTGAAGCTTCCCTGAGTGCAGGGAGGACTAGCTAAAGCCTTAGCTGGGTACATGACAATCGAGCACACTATCCTAATGTGCTATCTCACTGGCCCTGAGTAGTATTCCACTGTGTATAGACCATAGCCTCTTTATCCATTCAACAACTGGTGAGCATTGCGATCTGGGAGGTGGCGCAGTGGATAAAGCACTAAAATCTCAGGCATGAGGTCCTGAGTTCAAATCCCGGCAGCATATGTACCACTGTGGTGTTCGGTTCTTTCCCTCCTATCATTCTCATTAATAAATAAATAAAATATTTTAAAAAATTGATGAGCATTTATGTTTTTTCCAGTTCTTACGCATTATAAATGACGCCAGAATGAGCACAAGAACTCATATTTCTCTTTGAATTTGTGTTGAATGTTTCGGAAAATAATCAAAAGGTACAATAATTTGAACATATGGAGTTTTTATTTTTCCCTTTTTGGAGAAATTTCCATAGTATTTTCTATGACTGTACTAATTACCGTTTCTACCCAGCGTGTAAGGGCTTCCTTCTCTTCCTCCTCTCCACACTTCTCCAATACTTGTTATCTGTCTATCTATCTATCATCTATCTATCTATCATCTATCTATCTATCTATCTATCTATCTATCTATCTATCTATCTATCTATCTATCTATCTATTTTACTAGAGCACTGCTTAGCTCTGTCTTATGGTAGTGCTGGGATTGAACCTGAGACTTTGGAGCCTCAGACATGAGACTCTCTTTACATAGACATTGTGCTATCTCCCCTGCCCATACTTGTTATTTCTTATCTTTGGGATAATCACCATTCTCACAGGGATGCAGTGATGTCCCTTCTTGGTTTGATTTGCACTTAGGATGATAACAGGCGAAGATGGCCATTTTCTCTTTTGCGTACTGTCTTCTGGATGTCTTCTTTGAACATGTATCTGTTCAGATATTCTGCTCATTTTAATTTGATTATTTTATTGTTTGGTCTTCTGAGCACTTTGTTTAATTTGCATACAAACTCCTTGTCAAGGAAAATGCACTACTTTCTGTTCTGATAAAGAAACCACTATAATGGCAAAGCCCATATTCTGCCCAGTCTCATGGAACTTCAGGTTACTTTACTCTTTTGCCATTGGCTATGCTTCACTTCTGGGATCTTGGTGGGTGGTTAGACTGGTCAACACACTAACACTATTCTGGTAGTGAAAGAGATGTTCTACACATTACGATTCTGATAGAATCAGATGGAACCTTCTGGAGAGGCCGTTGTATCTGTGCTCTGTGGCTATTGAGAATATCTCATTTTGTTTTCTATCAGTGAAGTTGAAGAGCAAGACATATACTCCCTTTCTTAGATAAATTCCATCCTAGTGGTATAACTGGCCATTATTTAATATTTTTGTGATTTTGGTTTCTCAGCAGTGAAATAGGGGTAGTTCTTACCTCAAGGAATTATTCTGTAAAACAAATTAGTATATGAACAGTATATGGACACAAACATATTGTTTATATATCATATATATGTGTCACACAAATGAGAACTATTTGCATTTGTATTGGTTAAGATAGGCTGATTTACTCACTCATTTGCCCCTTTATTTTCATGAGTTAGAGGCTTTAACTTTCTTTACAAAAGTATTGACTGATCTACTTTTGAATCTAAACTTACCCAGAAGGTATCAGAATGAATCTCTGTTCCTTATAATCCAATGAGCATTTTGTCTTCACGGAAAGTCCTCTCACTTGATATATTCACAAGCAGACACTATAAGGCAGTTCTATGGTTTCCTCTGACTCTATGCAGCACAGGTTTGTTTTTTTTTTTCTAATTCAAGACCACCTTTGTAGTTTTTGAGGTGATTAAAAATATGTGGGCTTTTTTTTTTCTTAAGAAGTTCAAATCCTCTAAGGACAAAGTAAACAAATGTATATAACACGTAGTATAAAGAGGTGGTGTGTTATGTGATTACCTTACAAATCACTGTTATGGAACTTGGAATTGCCACAAGGAAAATTGAAAGTTAACTTTTCATTCGAGTTTCTGTATAAAATATAGGAAGCCAACTGACATTTGAGATAACTATACATTACAAATTCTTTGTTGCCTATCTGAAATTCAAATGTTACTTAGTTCTATATTTTTATTTGCTAAGTCTGCCAACTCTGACATCATCTGTCTTAAGAGTCTATAACAGTCGCCATCTTGGAAGCAGTGTGTTGTGGGAATTCTTTTTTTTTCTTTTTATTTAAGAAAGGAGACATTAACAAATCCATAGAATGAGAGGGGTACAATTCCGCACAATTCCCATAACCCGATCTCCACATCACACCGCCTCCCCTGATAGCCTTCCCATTCTCTATCTCTCTGGGAGTATGGATCCAGGGTCGTTGTGGGTTGCAGAGGGTGGAAGGCCTGGCTTCTGTAATTGCTTCCCCACTGAACATGGGCGTTGACTGGTCGATCCATACTCCCTGTCTGTCTCTCTCTTTCCCTAGTAGGATGGGGCTCTGAGGAAGTAGCGCTCCAGTACACATTGATGGGGTCGTCTGTCCAGAGAAGTCTGGTCAGCATCCGGAACTGGTGGCTGAAAAGAGAGTTAACACACAAAGCCAAACAAATTGTTGAACAATCATGGACCTAAAGACTGGAATAGTGCAGATGAAGTGTTGGGAGGGGTATTCCCTGTATGCTCTTGTGTACTTCTGCTTTCAGGTATATATTTTTCCCCTAGTTTATGGGCATGGGTGAACCTATGCTCCATCTCAGGGTACCTGGACTATATCTAGGGTTTTAGGGACTTTATTGGGGAGTGGACCACCTGGAATGGAATTAGAGAATACTATGAAAGGAAAGGTTTCACCTGAGTGATGGAGCTGAAGAGTTGTCATTCCACACCTGAAGTCTCTGGTCACAGTCTGAAGTGCAGCATGCTGGGGTGGCACTCATTGCATTGATAACAATAACTATCCATTGTCTTCTTGAACCCTAAAACAGCAGGTTGATTAGGTTGCGATCCACGGATGCAATATTATTTGATTTGAATTGAGAGCAGCATGCAGAAAAGTGGGCCCCACCCTAAGGTTCCAGGACTGGGGGAAATATAGGCTCTATAGTGGAAATGTGAGGTTCCTGTTGTCTTAGGATTCAAGAAGACAATGGATAGTTATTGTTACCATCACATTATTTGGTGATAGGGTTAACTTTGGAAAGTCCCTTTTATAGGGTTTGGGGTATAATACCCAGCATCTTGTATATAGCTGTGTTGTCAGTTGCTTCTATTCTCCCTGGCCTAGGTTTTTTGGAGAGAACATATCAAAGACAGCCTATGTATTAAAAAGACTCAGTCTGTGTTCTAAGAAGTTCTAGACATATCATCAGTTTTTCGCCTCTCATATTAATTAAATAGTGGTTTATATAATGTTTACACTTTAATAGGATTGTACATAAACACCACTCGCACCACCAAAAGACTGTGTCCCATCCCCACCACCCACTCCCGCCCCCCCACCCTACACCGTGCCGGGAAGCCCAATGGCCACCCTCCCCTTCACCACAGGGTTTTTACATTGGTGCCCTGCTCTTGATTTAATCAGATCCTGCTTTTAGTTTCCCTTTCTGTTCTTCTTTCTCAACTTCTGTTGATGAGTGGGGACATCCCATACTCAAGCACTTCTAACTGATCCCTCTCTGAAAAGAGAAGAGCAAGCAATAAAACTCATTGCTTTCAATGAGAGGGAGGCTCCAGGCTTTTTTTTTTTTTGCAGTAGTGATCATGTTAAGTTATAAATCTATCTCTGAACTGTTCTTCCCTGTTCCTCTTCTTTCTTATTTTTTTTTTATTGGAGGTTGACATTATTACCTTATTTATCTCACAATTCTTAGTGTAGTTTCCTTCTATCTCTAGGCACCCTACATACCTCCCCTTCTCAAATATTCTCCATGGGAACATGGTTCTATTTGCATAATGGATGTTGATGCAGACCCATCCTATACTTAATTACATAATAAAAGTCAGTATTGATATACAGGACTTATTTTACAGACAAACTCACAGAAGTATATCCTATTCCCATGAACTGTAAAAAAAATATGTACTTATTACTTGATACTATCACCAGAGAGTGAAAGCTGTACCAGGATTTACAATGTAATTAGATAGTGATGATTCTTATCATGCAATGTTGGTTTGATTTTTTGCAGCCTGTACTGAAGAGACTGGAGGAATCTTTTCTTTCCAGTGTGTTCTCTTAAGTGCAAGGTCTTGAGAAAACAGGTTCTGTTGGTTCTGTATTAAGAGGAGGTAACTCCGATAAAAGGTGAAGATTCTGAAGATGCCATTATCCCCTGCTCTTGACCTCTGTGCATGCTTTAATTTTCAACTCTGGCTTATGGTGGTGGTGTGGGAGATTGAACTCTGGAGCCTCAAGTATGAGTCCCTTTGCATAACCATTATGCTATCTACCCCCCTTGTGCTTTATATTATCTAACAATGTACAATGTTTAAGGATTTGTAGGGATGCCTCTTAAAATCAGAAATTCAAGTTGCCAGGAAGGTTGAAGAAGAAACTGGCTAATTTACCAAGGTCAATACCATGGAAGAGACTTTATCATCGATTGGAAAACTTGTCAGGGTTTTCTTTCTGGCAACCCTTTTGTTACCAAAACTCTGGGGAGAGAAGTTGCTGTAAACTGGAGGCTGGTACTTCTCCTACTCCACACATCCAGCTTCATCCTCAGTGTGGCATATTTGGTCCCGGACTTAATGGGAGGTAATTAGTTCCTGAGTGTACAGTCCTCATGAAGAAGATAGGTATCGTCCTCAGAGGGAGAAAGGATATTCCATTCTCCCATTCACCCTGTGAAAACAATAAAAAGACAGCCAGCGATGAGCCAGGAAGAACCAACTGCAGGCACCTTGATCTTAAAGAATTCCCAACCCCACCCCAAGCATTGGGAAAAAGAAGTTGCCTGTTGTTTATAAGTCACTGTGGCTATGCTATTTTATTATAGTAGCTCCAAGTGAACTAAGACAATAACTTTATTCATGACAAGACTTCTATGATACTTATTATAAAAAAATAAAGAAATCATGGCTTAAGTACCATAAAATAAAATAATACATTTGTATTTAATTTTTTTTCTTTTGGAAAGAGCTTTGCTTTGTGACAAATAAAAGCACACTAAAAATAAATATAAAATGAGTAAGCAAAAAAAAAACTGTTAAGAAGATGCAATTTGCAATGTGAGTCATGAAACAAATTTCCTTAATGTACAAAGAATCCTCAGAGAAGATGGTGGGGTGGGTGTGGGTAGGGAAGCTACCTGATAGAATAAAGGGCAAAGGATATGAAAAGACAGTTCAGAAAACAATGCAAATGTCCAATAAACATATGAAAAGATGCTCAACCTCATTCATAATTCAAAAAATGCAAATCAAATACAACCAGAATAAAAAATCTGTGGGATTGACAAACTGAACATTGGAGCATATTGGGTCTGTGAGAGGTATATAGAACCTCTTTATTTTACACTGGGAGTACATCACATTCAAATAGTGTCTTCATTTTGGGGGACAATTTAGCAGCCTTTTTTTAAAAAAAATTATTATCTTTATTTATTGGATAGAAACAGCCAGAAATCAAGAGGAAGAGGGAGCGAGGGAGAGAGACAGAGAGACAACTGTAACCCTGATTCACCACTCAGAAAGCTTCTTCTCCTACAGATGGAGGCTGGGGGCTTGGACCTAGGGCCTTGCCCTTTTTAAAAAAATATTATTTATATTTATTTATTCCCTTTTGTTGCCCTTGCTGTTGTTTTACTGTTGTGGTTATTATTGTTGTCCTTTGTTGTTGGATAGGACAGAGAGAAATAGAGAGAGGAGGGGAAGACGGAGAGAGGGAGAGAGAAAGATAGACATCTGCAGACCTGCTTCACCGCTTATGAAGCGACTCCCCTGAAGGTGGGGAGCCTGAGGCTTGAACTGGGATCCTTATGCCGGTCCTTGCGCTTTGTGCTACATGCACTTAACCTACTGCGCTACCGCCTGACTCCTGGCCTTGCACTTTGGAACAGGTGTGCTCAATCAGGTGCACTGCCACCCAGCCCCCAGTTTAGCAATCTTTATCGACTTTATGCCTCTCCCACATTTTTGACCCAAAAATTCCACCCAGAGCAATTAACTTCACTAATGAGGTGCCCAATATATCAAGATAGATGTTCCAGAGTGTACACCAAAGTGTGATTATCAAAGAAGGCAGGAAAGAAAAGCCAAATTGGCAATGTGGTGTCAGAAACTGGCTGGATAAAACTCCACTCGTGGTCGGGGTAGAACGCACGACTAGCGTGTCCATCATTCTAGCTGTGAGTCTGGTGTGCTGACCTCTTGCTCTCTTATATGAAACTCTCTCATAATTTTTTTTTCAGGGAGTCAGGTGGTAACGCAGTGGGTTAAGTGCACATGGTGCTAAGTGCAAGGTCCAACTTAAGGATCCCAGTTCGAGCCCTCAGCTCCCCACCTGTTAGGGAGTCACTTCATAAGTGGTGAAGCAGGTCTACAGGTGTCTATCTTTCCCTCCCCCTCTCTGTCTTCCCCTCCTCTCTCCATTTCTCTCTGTGCTATTCAACAATGATGACAACAACAACAATAATAACTACAACAATAAAATTTTTTTTCAAAGAATCTAAGCTATTTCTGTGATTTGATTGGATGAACACAAGGAACAGGTTATATCTTTATATCTGCATGTACAGAGCTCTCTCAGATGTATATATTCTTAGCTTTCTCTCCCTCTATCTTCCCATCCTCTTATATTTTCTCTCTATCCTATCTAATAAAATTAGAAAGAAAAAAAATATCCCACTGGGAGTGGTGTATTCAAAGTGAGTCCCAGTGATAACCCTTGGCTATAAGAGGAAAGGAAGAAAGAAGGAAAGAAAGAAAGAAAGAAAGAAAGAAAGAAAGAAAGAAAGAAAGAAAGAAAGAAAGGAAGAAAGAAGGAAAGAAAGAAAGAAAGAAAGAAGGAAAGAAAGAAAGAAAGAAAGAAAGGAAGGAAGGAAGGAAGGAAGGAAGGGAGGAAGGGAGGAAGAAAACGTATGCTGAGTCCTAGTTCAACTCATTCTGATTAGATGGGATTGATGTTAAAAAAAAAAGACCTAAGCATATTTTATAGTATATTTTATTTTTACCAGAGCACTGCTTGGCTCTGGCTTATGGTGGTGTAGATTGAACCTGGAACTTTAGAGCCTCAGGCATGAGAGTCTCTTTGCATAACCATTACACTATATACCCCAATATTTTTTCTTTTTCTTTCTTCCTTCCTTCCTTCCTTTTTTTTTTTTCTTCTAATTTCAATATCACTTTGTTGTGGAGATGTTTTGGGGAACATTTTCTTGAATCCATTTTAGTGTTCTTGATGAAATTCAACCTAGATGTATTTTAAAGAATTAGAATTTTTAGATATAACTTCTCCTTTTTCTTTTTTGTAATGTTTATTTATTTATTTACTTCCTTTTGTTGCCCTTGTTGTTTTACTGTTGTAGTTATTATTGTTGTTGTTGGATGGGACAGAGAGAAATCAAGAAAGGAAGGGAAGACAGAGAAGGGGGAGAGAATGACAGACACCTGAAGACCTGCTTCACTGCTTGTGAAGTGACTCCCCTGCAGGTGGGGAGCCAGGGGCTCAAGCCAGGATCATTATTCCAGTCCTTTTGTTTTGCACCATGTGTGCTTAACCCACTGTGCTACCGTCCGACTCCTCTTTTTCCTTTTTTCTCTTTCTTTCTTTCTTTCTTTCTTTCTTTCTTTCTTTCTTTCTTTCTTTCTTTCTTTTGCAATATCTCATGAGGCATCCATTTTCTTGAAAGACTTTGCTAATTTTTTTTCTTTCCACATAGAATGTCTCTAGAAAGATGCCTCGAATTCTAGAATCTGTAGGGAGACAAGGGAGAGAGCTTGGTGATACTGAGGCCAAGAAACTTTGTACCTGGCACACTCATGGTCCCTATCCACCTTGGGCATGAAAGAAGCATTTCCTGTATATTCATAGCTTTTTTTTTTTTTCTGCTGCTGAGGTCCAAGCTCCTGTATTGAAACTAAGCAGGCTGACAAGTACCATGTGAGCTGACACCACAGCTTTCACCCCACCCCAATTTCTCAAGGCAGCAAACAGGGATACACAACCTTAGACCCTCACATACACACACACACACACACACACACACACACACACACACACACTTAAACAATTGAATCTCTAGAACTTTGAATGTTGAGAGCTACCTGGGGTCACCTCTCCTGGCTGATGGCAAGGGCCTGCCCTTCAGTGGGAGTGAAAATTGGAAATCCCACCTCTATTAGGAGTCTCCTGCAGCTGCCCTGGGCAGTCTGCAGCTATTTCATCTTCTTCTGCCTCTGTGCTGCAGAGGGGAGGGGAATCCCCACCCTGCAGGGAAGCGTTTTCAGCCAGAATTTGGTGTGAGTACTTGGGATAACTTACTGGAAGGATTTTAATGGACCTGACCCTGATAACTGCTTGTGAATACAGTCGCCTTACAGATTCAGAGGAGGGAATGTTCTCTGTACGTTCTGCTCCCATCTCTCCCAGACTTTGTTCCCCTCTGTTGGAAGAACAGTGTCCTATCCATTGGTGATAGAACACATGATAAAGAGGATACTCACTGCATGCCTTCGAAGTGTGGGTTTAGATCATTCTTGTTTAACTGGTTGACTGGCTGATTGATTTTGGTGAGAGAGAGAGAGAGAGAGAGAGAGAATGGGAGAGATAACCATAGCTCTGGCCCACCATCACTCTCAGGGATGAACCCTGGGACCTCAGGCATGTTGACCACTAAGCCATCCTCTCTGTCCAGTTTATGTTTACGTTGATGAAGAGTATGAAAAGAACCAGCCAGAAAACTCAGCATCATTCCCCAGATTATCCACATCTAGGAAGAAAATCACCAAATAGGATTACAGTCTGCTGTCTCCCAGCAGGGCATACTGCATAGAGAACCATCAGTGGGGTATGTGCTCAAGCCTTGGCATGAAGATAGAGCCCCACAGGGAGACTGGTTGTCTTTTATCCAACTTGTAATAACCCAGTCTTGGTCCACAGCTTTCTCATGTCCAAAATTTCTACCTTCTAAAATGATGAGAGACTGCAGGGCTATATTCCAGACATAAAAGCTGCATTAACAAAACCTAGGGAAATTTTTTTTTCTATTTTGACTCCCATTTTGATTGGAGCAATTTATATACTGGTTTTCGGCACCTACTTGGAATAAGGGGAAAAATTCCTTTTGCAGGAATCTCTAATATTTACTCTCCCATGTCTGCTTTCCAACTTTCCATTTTTATCTGCTGTCGTGTTACAAACTGGCTAGTTTTGAGCTTTGGTCACCTTTTGGGTCTGGCAGGCTGGTTTTCAGATCACTGGTCAAGTGAATGTTGCAATAAAGCAAGTCTGAGGCTTTGGGGGGGGGTGTCCTGCTGGTGCATATAAAAGTAACATGTGCACAATTACATGGAGTCCATGGAGTGTGCAAAGGCACTGTGTCTGAAAAGGATCAATGTGTCTTCATTAATTTTGACAAAGAGATGTGGAGTGGTTGCTGGCTGTTGGACCAATGACCGTGAATGACCCAGGGTGGCCACCAAACTTCATTTGGTAAAAAACAAGCAAACAAAAAACAGTATTTGAAAAGTGCTTAAACTAAAGCACAGTAAAAAGAGGTGTGACTTGAGGTCCAGGGAACCCCAAGAGGTAGTTCAGTGGACTGTCAGGTCCCTGAAAACTTACATGATTTTTAAGTTGTTTGTATATTTATTGAGAGAAAGAGAGAGAGAAGACTGAAAGAAGTGGGGAGAAAGACTGACACCAGAAAGTACTGCTCAGCTTTGGTTTATAGTGATACACAGGACTGAACCTGGGAACTGAAAGACTCGGACATGAAAGTCTTTTACTTAACCACTATGCTATCTTCCTAACTCCAGTGACTTCTCTCTCTTTCTTTCTTTCTTTCTTTCTTTCTTTCTTTCTTTCTTTCTTTCTTTCTTTCCTTCCTTCCTTCCTTCCTTTCTTTTTTTCTTTCTTTCTTCCTTGATTCCCTCCCTCCCTCCATCTTTTTCTCCCTCCCTCCCTCCCTCCCTCCCTCCCTCTCTCCCTCCTTTCTTTTTTTTCCTTCCTTCTTTCCTTCCTTCCTTCCCTTCTTTCTTTCTTTTTTCTTTCTTTCTTCTCTCTCTCTCTCTGCTACTTAGCTGTGGCTTTTGGTACAAGGGAAAGGATGGAACCAGAGACCTTTCAGCCTCAGACATAAAAATTTGTTGCATAAACCACTTTGCTCTCTTCCAGGCCTGTTTTTTTTTTCTTTTTTTTCCCAGAGAGAGATGGAGAGACACCAAAATACTGTAGCCTCTTCCACTGCCATAAATCTTCCTATGTGGTGATGTGGGCCTGGAACCTGGGCCTTGGCCATGGCCATGACAAGGCATGCACCCTACTCAGCGAGCTATCTCATGTATATTTTTCTAAAGATCTATGTGTTTGTTAAATGCATATTTACTTACACAAAACAGAAAAGCCTAACAAACAAACAAGCAAACTAGCCAGAGCATGTCTGTGTTACATACAATACTGGGGATCGAACTCTGGACCTCATGTTTCTTAGTCTAACACTGTGGCCACTGTGTTACCTCTTGGGCTGCTAGTTCATGGACTTTTAACTTTCAAGAACTCTCCGTAAGGTTTTCCCTAGAAGCTGGACCAGCTTATATTCTTTCAGCCAACACTCTGTAAGCATCTCCTTTTCTTCTCGACCTTGTCAGCATTTGTTGTTTCCAGACTTCTTTTTAAAAATTTTTTTTTATATTTATTTTCCCTTTTGTTGCTCTTGTTTTTTATTATTGCTGTAGTTATTATTGTTGTTGTTATGGTGTCATCGTTGTTGGATAAGACAGAGAGAAATGGAGAGATGAGGGGAAGACAGAGAGGGGGAGAGAAAGAGAGACACCTGCAGACCTGCTTCACTACCTGTGAAGTGACTCCCCTGCAGGTGGGGAGCCAGGAGCTCCAACAGGGATCCTTCAGCTGGTCCAGACTTTGTAATGTCACACCTCCTCTGTGCAATTTATCTTTTTAGGGACAATGCCCAGATTTTATTGGTAGCCTAAAGGGAAAAAAACACAAAAAACAAGTGGTAGAATTGTTGCTCCAGGGAACAGATGCCTTCTGGTGGAACAGCACAATGCTACCAGCAGACTCTAAGGCTGCCATGATGAACTCCTCCCTCCTCCTTCCTCTCCTCCTCCTCATTCTCTTCCCCCTTCTCCTCCTGCTTCTCTTCCTTCTGCTCCTCCTCCTCCTCCTCCTCCTCCTCTTCCTCCTCCTCCTCTTCCTCCTCCTCCTCCTCTTTCTTTTAACATTGCCTCCAGGGTTATAACTGGAGCTCAGTGTTGGCCTTATGAATCCACTGCTCCTGGTGGCTATTTTTTCCTTCCTTTCTTTGCTTTCTTCTCTTTCTTTCTTTCTTTTTTTCATTCTTTCTTTCTTTCTTTTTTTCATTCATTCTTTCTTTCTTTCTTTTTCTTTGCTTTTTTTTTCTTTTCTTATTTTTGCTAGACAGGACAGAGAGGAATTGAGAGGGGACAGAGAGACAGAGAGAGGAAGAGAAAGATAGACACCTGAAGACCTGTTTCACCGCTCATAAAACATTCCCCTGCAGATGGGGAGCAGGAGCAGGGGCTAAAGCCCAGTTCTCTGTGCATGGTAGTGTGTGTGCTTAACTGGCTGTACCACGGCCAGGCCCGCATGAACTGCTTCTCTAAAGAGTCTCAGATAACAAAATGCATGAGGCTCAAACAAAAAATCCAGACATATAAATATCCATCTCTCTGATTCACATTTCATTCTCATCCTCTGGGACTCATGACTTGTCTTCCTTGTTGCCAATGTCCTAGGTGAAGCCAAGCCAAGGTCTCTGAACCTCATTTTATTTGCTGGCATTGTTATGAGAATGATAGAGAGTCTGGTCCAGATAATTACCTAATTCTCAGTCTAAATATAAATGGGACTTGAAAGAGAGAGAGAGGAAAACTGGGGAGTAAACATTTGTTGTTGTTGTTGCTGCTGTTGTCATTGTCTCCAGGACTTTAGAAAGAGCAAAACAAAGAGGCAGCAGAGGGAATTAGAAAGAGACCACAGAGCCAAATCTTCCTTGAATAATGTGGGGACCAGGCTCCGAACCTGGGTAGCACCCGTGACAAAGCAGCGCACTATTCAAGTGAACTATTTTGGCCCAATACAAGTTGATTTTATTTGTTTGTTTACGTAGCAATGCTGAGCTCTGGATTCTGGTGGTTCTGAGCATTAAAGAGCCTGAGACTTCAGAGCCTCAGGCATGAAAGAATTTCTGCATAAGCACTGTACTGGCCCCCAAGCCTGGGAGCAAATAGTTTTGTTTGTTAGCTAGTTCATTTGCTAATTTCTGTCTCAAGGAAGTCTGGCTTGAAGGCAATGGCACACAGAAAGTAAAGGATTATGTTGAATGTCTACAAGGGAAATCACTGCTTTGCTTGGCCTGTCTGCATTTGGGCAACCGGACATTTCCAGAAGAAATGCCAAGGAGAGTCTTGGCTTCACTATCAGTTTAGGAAGGAGGTGAAATCAGACTCAGGGACCCAGGGGCTCTTTCTCCAGCGCTATAGGACTAGTCCAGTTCCCTGCACTCCGTGTTCCCTGCTAGACTGGCCTAGCTAGACTGAGGAGTGCAGTGGAAAATTCCACTACTTTATTTATTTATTTTTGTTTTGTTGTTTTCTTTCCCCTGTAGTGCTGAGCTTTAGTGAAAGAGGGGGAAAAAATTTATTCTTTCCATAGCAAAGACGTAAAAAAAAAAAAATTAAAGTTGTATGACGGTTATAAATATTACATGTTCAGGGCAGCGTGCCTGTCTATCATGGTCCAGGGTGAGACAGTGAGACAGGATGGAAGGAAAGAGACTGCTCTTGGCTGCTGCTGGTGTGGAAACTGAATTTGTCCCCAAGGACAAGGCTACACCTAATTTTTGTGTTTGTTATTTCCTCAAGAAGCTTGATAAGAAGGCATCGACGACGCTTATGTTTCTAGTAGGCAGGAGACAAGGTGTTTACACTGAACAGCCCTTTCCTCAAACTAGGGTGGGTAATGACAGGGTTGTGTGCTTCAACTGATGTTTCAATACGGACGAGATGCCTCCTTTTCAGAGAACACAGTTCCTTCCAAGAACATGCTTTCACTCCCACAATGAAGCAGGGGTGCTGCTTTCACATGACATGACCTGACCGTATAGGATTCTCAGGATGAGGCCAGCTTCGCAGCAAAGTGCCTGGAACAGCCAAGAGGAAAAGTGGATGGCTCCTTGCTCTCTGACCACAACAATATCGCTCCCCGGCAGGCCCAGGCCGAGAAAAGATGTAAATAAACTAAGAGCTGGAAGAAGCGTCTGTAAGAATCATCAACTTAATCAGAGAAGGGTTGTTCCACAGAAGGAACAACAATCTGCCAGTGTCAGAAAGTGAATCTCGTCATCATCATCATGATAAGACGAAAAGGAGACAAGTTCTTCCGAGAGTGCAGGAACAGCAGAGTCTAGAAGATGTTGAACTGTCTCCGTTCTGTGACAAAGGCCTGAGATAAAAATTGCCAAAGCTAATTGACCAAGTTGAGATTAGTCACAGATATGATAGCCTGAGTTCTCTTTCTTCAAATAAGAGATTTCATGGATAAGAGATTTCTCTCCATGCAAGAAAAAAAAGGGGGGTGCTAGTTCTTACATCCCTAGTTCCAACTCCTTCTGTCTGTCCTATTGTTGGCAATTCCCCTCTGTCTAAAGAGTAACTGTGTACAAATATCTGTAAGATCACACATAGACCCTATTTGCCGATGACCTATTTCTATTCAGAACACACAACTTATGCCTATTGTACAAATCTGCATTTGCCAAGGTATCTTGCATTCTATTTATTCCTGTTTTCAGCGCATAGTATATAGTTGTAGGCACATGGTAAGCCTTCCCTAACTTCATACTGAATGAACGAATGAATGAATGAATGAGTGAATGGATGAAGATACTCCTTCAGATAAGAAACCTACCATGGTCCAGTTAAAAAACCAAACAGCTGAAGGCACTAAAGACAAGTACCCCATGGTTGGTGTTGGTATGCTTGAAACAGTAAAAGCTTTGGCAAACCTCTTCATAAGTAGAAAGGCAACCCATGGCGGATGGGTTGCCAGGTTTACTTATCTGGGGGATGGGCAGGTTAGGTCCCCTGTCGGTGCCAGTCCCTGTTCGGGCGCCATTATGTCGGGCTGAGCTTCACTGACAGGAAACAGACAACCAGGGACTCGTGGCTGAGCTGTACGCAGTATCTCTTTATTTGCGTAGAAGGCAGCACAATCTAAGCCAAGCTAAACTAAACTAAAGTAAAACTCACAATGCTTTCCTTATATATACTTGCCAAGTAGGGTGTAAACAGGATGTGATCTAGAACGGGTGGAGAGAAATGTGACTGGTGAAAATCAGGGTGTGACAAGGAGAGGGGGCAGAGTAGGCGAGAATTCTACCACTGAACCACCAATGCCCTGGAGGGAGGGTGGTGCTTAGTTAACAATGGTTATGTAAATAGAATACAGTGTTAAGCAGGGGGGGATTAAACTAAATGAAACAGAAGGGGTTTTTAGAAGCAGAATTAGAAGCAGACCAATAGTTGGAATCACATTCTGCCTGTGTAGTTGTCTTGTAGGAAGACTGGTCCTGGGTTTCAGAGTGGCCCTTAGAGAAGTTCCCTCCCAGGAGAAGTTGGGTCCACTAATGGCTGTTGCTTCAGAAGAATCACAAATGACTCCATGACCGGGTGTGCAAAGTGCACACTTTTATTTCAGAAAAGTGGGGAAGGAGGTGTGCAGACACAGAACGGAAGTGCAGACCATCTCCTATGTCCATTACGTGAGGCGGAACCATGAAGAGAAATGACCTGATCATGCACCCTCTCTTCTCTTACATACTTAATTCTAGTCTCATCCAGAGTCGGCTTCCCTTTGGTCCTCAGAGATTATCTGTCTTTTTTTTCTTTTGTTTTTCTTATCTTTTTTTAAAGAAATATTTATTTATTTATTCTCTTTTGTTGCCCTTGTTGTTTGATTGTTGTAGTTATTATTATTGTTGCCATCATTGTTGGTTAGGACAGAGAGAAATGGAGAGAAGATGGGAAAGACAGTGAGGGAGAGAGAAAGACACCTGCAGATGTGCTTCTCTACTTGTGAAGTGACTCCCCTGCAGGTGGGGAGCCCCCTGGCTCGAACTGGGATCCTTACACCTGTTCTTGCACTTTGTGCCATGTGCACTTAACCCACTGTGCTACCATCTGACTTCCTCTTTATCTTATCTTTATGGATTTATTTATTGGATAGAAACAGCCAGAAATCAAGAGGGAAGGGGGAGATAGAGAGGGAGAGAGACAGAGAAACACCCATAACACTGCTTTACCACTCACAAAGCTTTCCCCCTGCAGGCGGGGTCCCTGGGATTGAGCCTGGATCCTTGTGCATTGTAACATGTGAGCTCAACCAGGTGCGCCACCACCTGACCCCAGCTTCTGTACTTTTTACCAAAGATGATGACAAATAATCCTGATGACAGTGATATGAACAACCAGATTAATTTCATTTTCCTCTCTGTTGTTTTTTTTTAATTTTTTATTTGTAAAAAGGAAACATTGACTAAACCATAGGATAAGAGGGGTACAACTTCACACAGTTCCCACCACCAGAACTCTGTATCCCATCCACACCCCTGATAGCTTTCCTATTCTTTAACCCTCTGAGAATATGGACTCAAGGTCATTGTGGGATGCAGAAGGTGGAAGGTCTGGCTTCTGTAATTGCTTCCCCAATTAACATGAGCATTGACAGGTCAATCCATACTCCCAGCTTGTCTCTCTCTTTCCCTAGTGGGGCAGGGCTTTGGGGAAGTGGAGCTCTAGGACACATTGGTGGGGTTGTCTGTCCAGGGAAGTCTGGTCTGCATCGTGCTACCATCTGCAACCTGGTGTTTGAAAAGAGAATTAACATGCAAAGCCAAACAAATTGTTGGCTGGGATAGTGCAGATGAAGAGTTTGGGGGGGGGGGCTCACTTTGTAGGTAGCTAGTAGGCATATTTTATTTATATTCCAAAGGGCCTGTGAATATACTAGTGTTTGTTTGTTTGTTTTTGCCTGTGCCTGAAATCTGATATGCAGCTGCATCCTAGTTATTGTCTGGGGAGATGATGTCATGGCTGGGAAAAGGACCAGAAAGCTGGATCAGGGGAGAGTAGCTCCCAAATATGGGAAAGGTGTATAAATATTGTTGACTGTAAACCCCATCAATCTGATGTGAGCTGGGGCCCATAATTAGCTTAGGAGCCTTTGTGACCTCTGCATCCCTGTAGACTGAGCTCACATTCTGTGGTCATGAGTAGGAACATTCCAAGCTGCCCCAGTATCAGAACCCATCTCCCTCAGGTGGAGCATAGAGTATGTTGTCCAGTGTCTCTTCAGAGGATGGAACATTCTCTACCATTGTTGATCCAAGATGAGGGCAGGGTCCTATGGGGGCCCACAAAGGGGTCTATTTTGTTGTTCCTGATAGAGATGACCTCTAACAATAGAGAGAGGGATTTATTTGAGGTTTAGGCCCATCATGTCTGTTTGGGAATCTCAAGACTTCCCGAATAGGGCCCCAGCTGATGGGGTGGCCTGATGGTGACTAAAGAGTCACTGTTGTGGCGTGCCAGTCTCTTACCCTTACTCAGCTCTTGCAGTCTTTGCTTGGGTGACCCATCGTCTTCTCCATGGAGTCTCTGTCTTTCAGCTGTAGTTACTTTCAACAGCTCTTCCCACAAGGCAAAAGTGCTTAAAAACCTGTGCTACTATTTCCTTGGTGCTACCTTAAATTTCTTCCCCACTCATAGAGGAAGCAGATGACAAAACCAACATAAAATAGACGTAGTCTCAGATAGTCTCGGCTACTGAGGTTCCAGGCCTCCTATACCTTAGAACTGCCCCTAACTATGTTTTCTTGGGCAACCTACCTAACTTCTCTCATCTTGGTTTTCTCATCTCTAGGAGTTTTGTTGTAGTTTTGTGGCTTTTTTTGCTTAGCCATCAAGGTTATCACTGGAACTTGATGCTTCTGTACTTGGTACTGCAGTGTGAATTCACGACTACTGGTGGCCACCCCCCCATACACACACACACACACACACACACACACACACACACACACACACACACACACCTTCTTTTGTATTAGATAAGACAGACAGAACTTGAGGGGGGCAGGTGGTGGCACAACTGGTTAAGTGCACACATTACAGTGCACAAGGACCCAAGTTCAAGCTCCTGGTCCCCACCTGCAGAGGAAAAGCTTCACAAGTGCTGAAGCAGGGCTGCAGGTATCTGTCTCTCTCTCAATCTCCCCACTCCTCTCAATTTCTCTCTGTCTTTATCCAATAATGAAACAAAACTATTTTTAAAAAAAAGAAATTGAGAGAGGATAGAGAGACAGAGAGTGAAGAAGAGACACCTGAACACTTGCTTTACTGCCAGTGAGGCTCCCCCCTCCCCTGAAGGTGGAGAGTGGGGTCTCTAATCCAGGTCCTTGCACATGGCAATGTGTGTGTTCAACTGGGTGGGCCACTGTCCCCCTTTATCTCTAAGATTTTGAATAGTGATTCACCCGCTTTAGTTTTGCAAGAAAGATTTGAATTCATCAATGAAAATAATTCTTGGGTATATCGTCAATTATTAATAAATGGCAATGGAGAATGCTTATTCTTAAAAGACATGAGAGGATATCCAAGATGATATATTTGCAATCAAGGTGAAATTGTCCAAAAGTGTGAAAGTATATTTTTTTCAGTTTCAAAGTAGTATTAAGCTCTAGTGAAAGCACCTCTGGAATCCCACTATTTTATGCATTAAGAAAGTAATCTCACTGGGACTTAAGCTACTGAAGCATAACTTGGTTGCTCTCTCCTCGGTAAGTTTTTCAAGTTGGAAGTTATAGTCAAACTTAGTTAATTAGATGTACATATCTGTTTTCTCTTTTCCCCTGAGTCTGAAGGCTGTTCCTCATTCAGGGTTACCAATTCCAGCTCCCAAGATCATCATAGCAGGTGTAAAAGATCATAGAGCTTCCAGATGTGTGTTGCTACTTGACTAGGAAATCTTGGCACTGTTTATATCACACATCCTCAGGATGAGTTCTCCTGTGAATTAGAACTTGAGAAAAGTGCATTCTCTTTTGGGGGAGTGTTGTGGCCAGTGGAGATTAGCCCAGTTATCCTTGTTGATGTGTTTGATTGGCTTGCTAAGGTTGATTAAGTGCTCAAATGGATTTCACCCATCTTGTGCTGTTCCTATGGTGTCCTAAAACTACTTTCTTCTGGGAGTTTCTCATTTAAGTGGGATCTCACTTAATCCTATTGTTTCCCCTAAATAGAAAAATTTATTTCCCCCACATTAAGAAAATTGAGGCGAATCTGGTAGTTTAACTAGAGTTGGAAAGATGTGTATGTTCGTGTGTTCACTGCTCCCAGTGGATTTATTTATTTATTTAGTTTCAGAGGTAGACATAGGAGAGACAGAGACAGAGAGAGAGAGAGAGAGACTACAGTACCTCTCTGCCATTCATAAACTTTCTTCAGTGTCATGCATGGTGTTCTGATACAGTTCTAGAGTTCTAATATGGGTCATCGAACATGATAATGCCAGTGCTCTACTGGTTGAGCTATGTCCTGAACCTGACCTAAGAGTTGAAAAGCATGTATGTTAAAGATCCAGGATGTGAACTCAGTCCTATCAAACTTGTATCTGTATGTCTGAGGCCTAAGGGTACCACAAAGACTCCTCTGTGGTGTTTATCATCAGAGTGCTCATGGGTTTTACACATATACATTGACAGCATGTGGTCGATGGGGCATCATGAAAGAAGTTTATGCAAAGGACTCAGGAACTCAAAGAGAAAGGTTAATGGGAGTGGGTGCTGGTGCACCTAGCTGAGGGCACATGTTACAAAACACAAGGACCCTGGCCCCCACCTGCAAGGGGAAAGATTTGGTGGTGAAAAGTGGTGAAGCAGGACTGCAGGTATCTCTCTGTCTCTTTCCCTCTCTATAACTTCCTTCTCTCTTGATTTCTAGCTGTCTCTATCCAATAAATAAATAAAGATACAATTTTTTTTTAAGTTTCATGTAGTAATGAATGAGCAGGGTAGTGTAGGAAATTCCCAGTTTTCCTTTCTCAATGCTAAAATGTTGTAACCAAGGTATGGGCATAAAATCAGTGAGATATGACAAATAAGTCAAGGAAATATTATAGCTTAGCCTGATAGAACACCAGCTGAATGCCTGAGGCTCTAGGATACACAGGCTCAATCACCATCACCATCACCACCACTTACTGAAGTTGAGGAATGCTCTGCTCTCTCTCTCTCTCTCTCTCTCTCTCTCTCTCTCTCATACTCATTCAATTTTTCATACATAAATTCTTTTGCAAAATGACAGTCTCTTGAAGGTGTTGAGAAATCTGGTCACTTATAAGAAAAATAATGTAAGGGTGCATTACACAAAACTGAACTCAAAGTGGGTTAAGGACTTACTTAGCTATATAGAGGACACTCTAAAGATTCTAGAAGAAAATATATTAATCTCCTTGACTTCAGTGTGGGTGAAAATTCTTTGGGTTGGACACCAAATGCAACAATAAGCAAGCGGAAGTATATAGCACTAAAATGTCCACACAGCAAGGGAAACCCTTAGTAAAAGGAAATGACAGCCTACTGAATGGGAAAAAATATGGAAAGATCATATATCTGATAATAGGACAAGACTTGAAAAATATACAAATAAGTCAAACAATTCAATAACAAAGGAACAACTCAATTAAAAGGAGGGCCAAAAAGTCCTGGGCTTTATACCTATATAAAGACATCCAAATGGCCAACAGGCACATGAAAAGTTCCCAGCATCATTAACGTCCTCACACCTTTAGGAATGGTTGTTATCAAAAGGACAAGATGAATAAGAAGTGGTAAGGAAGTGGAGAAAGCAGAACACTTGTGCACTGCTGGTGGAACTGTAAACTGGACTAACCATGAGGGCAAACAGAATGAAGTGTCCTCAGAAGAATTAAAAATAGAGTTATCATATGACCTCACAATTCAAACCTGGGTATTTACCTGAGAAAACAAAGGCACAAAGGGGATATGTGAACCTTATGTTCACTGAAGCATTATTTACAATAAATATGACAAGAAAACAGTCCAAGTCTCTGGAGATGAATGAATAAAGAAGATGTATTATAAAGGACAGAGAGATGGCTCAGCAGACATCCATGTATCTTAGAAGCATGAGATTTTGGGTCCTTTCTACCCTCAAGACCCTCCCTGCTTACAGAGTATTATTAATCCTACCAGTTAAAACCCTCCCAACAGTTGCTAAGGAAGTTCATATCTTTCCACCCCCATTTTGCCTTTCTCTGCCCCTTTCCTAGCTATTTCCATTTCCGATTTGCCACTTCCGGTCTGCCCTGCCAGGCTCTACCACATCCTCACAATTTCCCGACAGGATCCAATCTCGCAACATCACTTAAAAAACAATAAGCTGGGAGTTGGGTGGTAGCATAGCAGGATAAGCGCAGGTGGCACAAAGTGCAAGTGGCACAGAGTGCAAGGACCAGCGTAAGGATCCTGGTTCGAGCCCCCGGCTTCCCACCTGCAGGAGAGTCCCTTCACAGGCGGTGAAGCAGGTCTGCAGGTGTCTCGCTTTCTCTCCCCCTCTCTGTCTTCCCCTCCTCTCACCATTTCTCTCTGTCCTATCTAACAATAACATCAATAACAATGACAATAATAACTACAGCGATAAAACAACAAGGGTAACAAAAGGGAATAAATAAATATTAAAAAAATAAAAAAACGATAAGCTGTGGGAGTCAGGCGGTAGCACAACAGGTTAAGTGCAGGTGGTGCAAAGTGCAAGGACCAGCATAAGGATCCCAGTTCAAACCCCCGGCTCCCCACCTGCAGGGGAGTCGCTTCACAGGCGGTGAAGCAGGTCTGCAGGTGTCTCTCTTTCTCTCCCTCTCTCTGTCTTCCCCTCCTCTCTCCATTTCTCTCTGTCCTATCCAACAACAACATAATAATAACTACAATAATAAAACAACAGCAAGGGCAACGAAAGGGAATAAATAAATAAATATTTAAAAAAATTTTAAAAACAACTAGTAAGTTTTATTACGTATATGTGTGTATGGATAATGTTCAACTATTAAAAATAATTAAATCTGACTGTTTGCAGCTAGTGGATGAACAGTGTAACAATTCTACTCAGTGAAAAAAGTCAGAGCATAACAAGTGCTGTATGATTTAGTGTCAATGTGAAATCTAAAAAAAAAAAAAAAACAGCTTCCCCCCAAATCTTAGATAGTACTTAAAGAGTACAGGTTTAGGTTTGCAGAGTACAGGTTTAGGATTGCAGAGCTGGGAAATGGAAAGTAGGCGAAAACCGTAAAGAAAGTCATAAGCCATAAAATAAGCAACTCATCTGCTCATGTCTTATCTTTCTCTATCCCCATTTCCCTTCCTCTCTCAATTTCTCTCTGTCCTATCCAATAAAACAGAAAAAAAAAAAGCCTCCTGGAGCTGTGGATGTGTAGTGCAGGCATTGAGCTTCAACTATAACCCTGGATGTTGGCCATCATTTCTCCTTTGGCTAATTCTGCTTCTAAAAACCCCTTCTGTTTCTATCCATGTTGGTCATCATGTCAGGTTCCCTTGCATTGCTTGATGCTGTGATCTATTTACAGAATTACTGTCTTGCCTAAGACCCGCCCTGCCTGCAGGGTATTGGTTTAATCCCCACTGGTTAGATGGAAGCTTTCTATGTTCTGTTCTCGCTCTTTTTTGCTCCGCCCCCTCTCCTAGTCATTTCCTTTCCCCTTGCCACTTCTGGTGAAGAGATGCATAAAAGGTGATGTATCTGATTAATAAACGAGGGATTGCGTTCCCGCTCAGCCATGAGTTCCTGGCCATTTCTCTCCCACCCAGGAAGCTAGCCCAGCATATTGATGCCTGAACAGGGACCGGCACCTGGAGGCAAAAAAAAATTTCCATCACTGCATGTGATGACGTAGGTTATGGAGGACGTGTAGTATGGCGGTCACTTCACAATATCTGTAAATACCAAATCATAATATACACCCAAAAGTGACATAGTGTTTTATGTTCATTATTATTTTGTAGAAAAGAATAAAAGGGGAAGTGGGGGAAGGAAGGCAGAAGTTGGTGTATTCCAGCTGCACAGTGCCCTTAGTAAGGCCTGCATCTTCTAAGGCCCTGCTCTCCTGGGAGAATCCTTCTCTCTGTGTCCTAGGTCATGAGGGGTCCAGTTTCACCAGATGACCAGGACTCTGAGTAACACTCTCCACTCCAGCTCCAGTGGTCATAGGTATTAGTAATTTCTAGATTTTTCTCCACCCTGTATTTGCAGTCTGGGCAATCCTATCATCTATGAAAATAGTTTCCTGTTGAGCAAGGGTAGATAGCATAATGGTTATGCAAAGAGACTCTCATACTTGAGGCTCCAAGTCCCAGGTTCAGCCCTCTGTACCACCATAAGCCAGAGCTGAGCAGTGCTCTGGTTTAGAAAAAAACAATTCCCTGCATTACATTCCCCTCTTCTTATGATGCTCAGGTAGTTTCTGTTTATTTGACTGTCCTCTGTGTGATGCAGAATCCTAAACCACAAAATTGACCAACTGGTTCAGGATGCTTTTAAATACATGCTAAAAACAGCATACCAAGACCTGAGTATGTATGTTATGAGAAAGATTGCTCAAGGCAAGATTAAAAGATTCAGAGTTTAGGTGCCAAGATCTTCTTGTTCTTGACACTGAGCCTACATATTGGGCACTGAGAAATTTGCACAATATGACACACTTACTGCCATTCAGTCCAACTCTGATTTGCAAAAAGCCCCAAGTAGATCTCCTAGATAAGTCATTTTAGATACTGGGAAGAAGCAAGTTTACACTATATTTTTCAAAAATTATTATTAGATCCAAAATTATAATCCAATAGTGTGACAATAATTATAGCCAGAGAATTAAAAAAAAGTCATTGTCTGTGTGTGTGTGTGTGTGTGTGTGTGTGTGTGTGTGTGTGTTTGAGGAACTGAAATAAAAGGGAAATCGAGAACCTAGACTTTCAAATGCATCCAGAGTGTAGGCAGTAGTGGCAGCTCCTGTGGCCTCTGCCACTGTCTGCTCTGTGAGCATCTGAAGCATGTAGGTGTCCCTTTAAATACATGGGGAGTGTTTCTAGGTCAGCCTCTTAGAGGTGATGGAGGAGTAACTTTTCATCCCTGTTCAGAGAGGACAATCACTTGATGATGTCCTTTTTGGAGCCAAAAGAGAGACTTCTTCCTCTCTTCAAAAGTTCTTAAAAGGCTCTGAGATCATCATCATCAAGCTGTTTCTCTACTTCTGTTTGTTTCTTCTCCTATCTCCAAAAGAAACATCCACACACCAGATTAACTCAGATGTCAGCTCATGAAAGACCAGTCCATGCTGTTTGAAAGAAGGCACATGGTGTGGTCTGTGTACACAGTGGAACATTATTTAACTACAAATAAGACATTTTGCCATTTGCAGAAAAGTGGAAGGAACTCAAGGGGGTAATGTGACATAAAGTTAGTTAGAAAAAGGCAACTATGGATACCAGCACCCCCCAACACACACACACATGCAATGTACACAGGATATAAACTTGATGAAAAGGGCTCAGGAGGTAGCATAATGGTTGTGCAAAGTGACTGTCATACCTGTAACACCAAAAGTCCAAGGTCCAACTCCAAGCACCAGCATAAACCAAAGCTGAACAGTGATTTGGAAAGAAGATAAAGAAGAAGGAGGAGGAAGGAGGGGGGAGGAGGAGGGGAAGGAGGAGGAAGGAGGGGGGAGGAGGAGGGGGAGGAGGAGGGGGAGAAGAAGAAGAAAAGGAAGAAGAAGAAGAAGAGGAAGAAGAAGAAGAAGAAGAAGAAGAAGAAGAAGGAGAAGGAGAAGGAGAAGGAGAAGGAGAAGGAGAAGAAAGAAGGAGGAGGAGGAAGAAGAAGAAGATGGATGAAGAAGGAGGAGGAGGCGGAGGAGGAGGAGAAGGAAGAGGAGAAGAAGAAGAAGAAGGAATAAGGAGGAGGAGGAGTGGGAGGAAGAAGAAGAAGATGGAAGAAGAAGAAGAAGAAGAAGAAGGAAGAAGGAGGAGGAGGAGGAAGAAGAAGAAGACGGATGAAGAAGGAGGAGGAGGCGGAGAAGGAGGAGGAGGAGGAGAAGAAGAAGAAGAAGAAGATGAAGAAGAAGGAAAAGAAGAAGAAGAAAAAGAGGAAGAGGAGGAGAAGGAAGAGGAGGAGAAAAGAAAAAAGATTACCTAAAGGGAAGAGAGTTGGAGGAAAGGGTAGAGAGGGAGAGGAAAACAGGAGATAGTAGGCTTTACATGCTTTGCTTTTTCTTTAATTTAATAAGAAAATCAATAAAACTTGCTATCTGGGGAGAAATGAAAAAAGGGGGTGTCAGGTGGTGGCACACCTGGTTGAGCCTACATGTTACAATGCACAGGGACCCAGGAGCACCTGGCCCCCACTGCAGGGGAAAAGCTTTGCAACTGGTGAAATAGTGTTGCAGGTGTCTCTCTATCTGTCTTCCTCTCTATCTCCCCATTCTCTCTGGATTTCTGATGGTCTCTATCTAATAAATAAATAAAGATAATTAAAAAGTTAAAAAATAAATGAAAAACCTCTTCAAATTAGCATGTGAGCATTTGATATCATGAGTAGCTCCATGTCCTGCCAGGCTGGCTTCGCAGGCAGGAGAGAGAGATAACCAGGGACTCATGGCTGGTATGCAGTTCAGTCTTTATTCATACGGAACACAGCACAATCTAAGTTAACTCTAATCACAATCCTGTCCTTATATATACTCACCAAGTAGGGTGGAAACAGGATGTGACATAGAGAAGGTGGAGCGAAAAAAGACTGGTGGAAATCAGGGTGTACTAGGAGAGGGGGCAGAGCAAAAAGACATGAACCAGTGGGGATTAAACCAATGCCCTGGAGGCAGGGTGGTGCTTAGTTAACAGTGGTTATGTAAATAGAATACAGTGTTAAGCAGGGGGGTTTAAACCAATGAAACAGAAGGGGTCTTAGAAGCAGAATCAGAAGCATACCAACAATCTCCCAGTACGATCCTGTGCTGTTTGATTTCCAATGAAATGGAGACATAAACTGTATATTCCTTGAACCCCTCCCCTTGCCCTTGCTATCACTATTCCATGATTGACAATAGGATTTTAATAAGAAACACATGACATTCCATCAGTGAACTCAAATTAGTACCACTGAAAAAAAAAAAGTTTCTAGAAGTAGTCAGATGATCTAAATGTATACGAGAGGTTGTGTCAAGGCTCTAGCAGGGAAGCACAGCTACTCTTGTACCCAGAGGCTGCCCATCTTTATCTGGGGAAGGTCATTCTCTTTGACCCAGTGCACAGTTTATGGAGGGCTGGAGGAGATAGGGGGCACACATCGAGCATGAGGGGGGAAGCAGATATCCCCCTAACCAGCCAGATTAGCCATATCAGCCCTGGCGATCAGTGAGGTGACAGATGGCACAGCCAGATCCCCTTACATCCTACATGTATGTAAGAAATCCTCCTCTCTGGCTCCATATTCTACTGGTGAAATAAAAAGGTGAACAACCTTTCTTTCCAAAGGCTTTTGGGATGCAGATGGAGGCTGGGAGGCAGAGCAAGGGAAGAAGGATGTGTTGCCAAAGAAAATAGGTCAGGCTCCAAAAGGGTAAAAGCTAGATGAAGAGGACAAAAAAAGTGATTTGTAGCCAAAGTGAGAGCCTGCCTTAAAAACAAAAACAAATCAGGGTTGGTAGTCATTCATAGCTGTGGCCCAGTACAATGTTGTTAACCTGAATATAATCCCATTCTCCGTTGATTTATTGACTTACTCATGTAGAGTTTACCTGTAACCTGCAAGTCTCTGTTTCCTCCTCAAGAGCTGTCTGATATTCCTGACTTGGATTCTCCCTCCCCACCTCCATCTCAGTAGTTTGAAGGGAACAGTCTCTGATCCTTTTTTTAAATTTATTTAATAAAGGATAAATTAACAAAACCATAGGGTAGGAGGGGTACAACTCCACACAATTCCCACCACCCAATCTCCATATCCCATCCCCTCCCCTGATAGCTTTCCCATTCTTTATCCCTCTGGGAGCATGGACCCAGGGTCATTGAGGGTTGCAGAAGGTGGAAGGTCTGGCTTCTGTAATTGCTTCCCCGCTGAACATGGGCGTTGACTGGTCGACCCATACTCCCAGTCTGCCTCTCTCTTTCCCTAGTAGGGTGTGTCTCTGGGGAAGCTGAGCTCCAGGACACATTGGTGGGGTCTTCAATCCAGGAAAGCCTGGCCGGCATCCTGATGACATCTGGAACCTGGTGGCCGAGTAATGAAGCTGAAGGGTTGTCATTCCACACGTGAAGTCTCTGGACACAGTCTGAGGTGAAGGATGTTAAGGTGGCAATCGTTGTATTGATTAGGTTGCGATCGGCAGATACAATATTATTTGATATGGATTGGGAGAGGCATATGGGAAAGTGGGCCCTATCCAAGGGTTCCAGGACTGGGGGAAGTAGATGCTCTATCGTGAAGATGTGAGGTTCCTGCTGTCTTAGGGTTCCAAAAGACAATCGATAGTTAATGTTATTATCACATTATTTGGTAATTGGGTTAACTTTGAAAAGACCTTTTGTTAGGGTTCACTTCTAGTAAAATGTAGTCGTATAAATCACTAGTTAATTAATATGAGAGGGGGAAAATTAATTGTATGTCTCGAAGTTTTTTAAAACACAGACTAAGTCTTTTTAATATATAGGCTGTGTATTTGATATGCGGACTCTCTCAAAAGCCTAGACCAAGTAGATCAGAAGCAACCAATAGCACAGCTATATACAAGATACTGGGTACTATACAGTCTCTACTCTTTAAGTTCAAGGAGAATTTAGTTCCAAACTGCCATCATTTATGCACCAAGACCTTGATTAGACATTCGTGCTTAAGATCCAGGGCACATTGTATGAATTCAAACAGCCCTCCCATGTGTTTTGTCTGTAGGTAAATCAAACTAAATTCCAGGAAAAACCTCAGGTTCTTCGTCACAGGGAACAAGAACAGCAATTTAACTGTGGAGGAAGGCTTAATAATCTAGTGAGAAGAGTTGTGCTAGGGTGTCAGCCTAGGGAAAGGCACAGTGAAGCTATTATAGAATCCTTTCTACAACCTCTCTCTGAAGATAAATGTTTGGCTTAGTCGATGGTAAAGAAACAGCTACACATTAGGGAGACTCCGGACTGTGATTGTGTGTCTAGTGAAATCTAGTGATTTTCCATTTGTGAACTCTTGTCAGTTAGCACAACTGTGCCTCTGGGGAACTGTATTCTGGAGACCCTGTGGTTAGCCTTCACTCACCACATTCATATGTCATTCCAATGTTATTATATGTGCTGCCAAACAAATTAAGCATCACATTCGTATGTTTTAAAAATTAGTTAGCACACTTGCAAGAGAGAAAGGATGAGAAACAGAATATCCTTTTGCAATATGCCCTGCTTGGGATTGAATTTGGGAATTTGAATTTCATGCATGTAATTCCTGCACTTATCACTAAGCCACCTCTCCATTGTCATCTACATCTATACACAAACACACACACACACACACACACACACACACACACATCTTTTACTGTCTTTTCATACTCACATGCAGAGAACGCATCCAAATTCCAAGGAGACTGGGGGACAGCTTTGATTGTGACATTAGAATGATTGGACATTTCCAAGAAATCCATACATGGATCTGACCCACCATGGGATGTCAAACTGCTTCTCCCTCCTACTACTGACTGTCATTTCATGTCTTTCTTTAGTCCTTTCAGGTAGGAAGTACTAGGTCCATTCATTCTTCTGAGGGAGTGGAGGCTTAGAGAGTTTAAGTAGCTCATCTAAAGTGACAGACTGAGCAAGTTGTAGAAATGTACCCTCCGATGTGCAAGTCTGTAGTCCCCTCCCCCGCGATCCAAACTAGTTAGCTTTGCTATCTAAAAAGAACTTTAGAGAAGTAAAGGATATTTAAGGTAATCCTACCTAGCTCTGATTTTTCCACAGGCAAAAGTAAAGACTTATTGAAGTTAAATGAGGCAAACAAGATCTCATCCTCCCAACTGACAACCAGAATTAAGAGCTTGGTCTCCTGGGTCTTAAACTCTCTTCATTACCAGCCCAGCCAGTGGATAACCCTTCCCTCCTTTACCATCTATAATGGAAATATTCATTTTTATACAAGATGTTCTAAATAAATCTAGAAATTCTAGCTTCTACTCACAAAAAAAAAAAAGAAAGAAAGGAAGGAAGAAAGGAAAGAAGGATGAAAGAAAGAAAGAAAGAAAGAAAGAAAGAAAGAAAGAAAGAAAGAAAGAAAGAATGGAAGGAAGGAAAAGATAGTCCTTCTCCAGCCAACTTTTCCTTTTTGGGTTGTGCAACCAGTTTAGGAAACAGTGAATTATATCCTGAGGGTCAGGTCCAGTATATAACTTAAACTTTTATATATAAAGTTTTATTGGATCAAAGCCATGACCACTTGTTTACTGTAGCTGCTTCCTGGTTTCCTGCTTTAAAGATAAAGTTGAGTAGTTGGGACAGAGACCACATTGCTGATAAAAAGGCTAAAAGGATTTAGTACTTGTCTTTTTATAGGACACATTTGCCAGTTTTTTCCTCTAGTTGACCCTTGTTGTTGGTCTGTTGCCCTGAACTGCTATTTTTAATAAGTTTTTATCACTCACAGATAATACTGTTTGGTAAAGATGTTATCAAATCCAAAATCAAGGATCCAAACAATTCTGTGTGCAGCCCTGCATTTATTACACCTAGACTTTCTCTTGCAGAGCAAATGTAAAACAAAGCCCAGCTATCAATAAAAAACAAGACACTCCTTCCAAGTGTTTCTCTCCCTCCCCCACCCTCACAAAAGGAGAAATATAACTCTTGTCACAGCTCAATAAAATATGATGAATGAGAAATCAAGAATATTTACATATTTTGTAGAACAATCCTGATCACTTGAATTCTACCTGAACCCAACCATTCTTCATGTGTTAGTTCTTATTACAGTTGGACAGAAATCACTGCAGTCATGTTTTTTTTCCCCTGCCATCATCTGGCTTCTATTTCCTCCTGCAGAGAAAGAAGTACACAGGGGAAAGCACACACTGGGTCTCAGCTGAATTTAACTTGATTTTAGCCATGAGAGGTGCTGTTTTGTTTGGCACATGTGTGCTCCATTATTTAAGTCATATAAAATTGAAATTGTCTGCTAATGTGAAAGTTGTCACAAAAATAGGTAGGTTTCTATCTGTGATGAGTGTGTCTCATTCACTGTGAAAGATGTGACTGTTGCCCCCCCCCCAAAAAAAAAAAGAGAGTTCTGTATTATCACAAAAGAAAGTCAAAGCTGCTAAGAGGACAAAGAGGACACCCAGATAGAAATGAGAACCCTGGCCCCCATTTTCCTGCCCTTTGTACCTGGGCAGGGTCTTAGGACCCAGTGTTGCTAGTAGTCTTTGAGAGAAGTGGTGTGTGTGTGTGTGTGTGTGTGTGTGTGTGTGTGTGTGTGTGTGTGTGACTTTCTAGTTGAGAGTATAAGCATCATATGTGTCTTCCACACTCTTATTTATTTACTTTTGCCTACAAGGTTATCACTGGGGCTCAGTGACAACACTATGAAGCCACTGCTCCTGGCAGCCCAACCCTCCACTTTGTTGGATAGCACAGAGAGAAATTGAGAGAGGAGAGGGAGGGAAAGAGAGAGAAAGAGAGATACCTGAAGACCTGCTTTGCCGCTTGTGAAGCTTCCCACCTACAGCCAGGGGTTGAGCTGGGGGCTCCAACCAGGTTCCTTGTGCGGGTCCTTGCATTTACTACTATGTGCGCTTAACTGGGTGCGTCACCACCCGGTCCCCTCACTATCTCTTCCAGATGGTGCTGAGGAATGAACTCAAGGCCTTAGGCATTTGTGATGACTCTGAGAGGCCTCCCTGGCCCAAGTTTTGTATTCTCTCTCTTTTCATGAGAATAAATAGGGAGAGACAGAAGAGAGGCACCACAGCACCACTCCACCACGCAAGGATTCATGCCCGCCACGTGTGCGAGGCTTGACCTCAGGGCAAGATGCTTGCTCTACAGGGTGAGCTGTCTCCCAGCCCTCAGTTGTGTCTCCATATCTGACTGGTATCCAAGGGTTAAATGGTCTGGAGCTGATGAGTCAACCAGACAGAAGAAGTTGGTGTCCACAGGTCACTTTGAGTCTCCTCATCAGGAATAAAATGCAAACCATGTTGTTGAGCTAAACCACTAAGACTCGAGACCTTTTTTTATTCTGTTACAGCAGCTGAAGATACTTTCACCAAGGCGCCCATCCAAAATTATGCCTTTGCCCATCACATCACCTTCTTCTTCTAGAGGGACACTTCCAATGAGTTCTCTTGTTGTCCTCTTGGTGCATTGTTCTCAGGATTACACGGTTTTACAGTTGGAAGGATCTATGTAGATTACAGTACAATGAATGTCTTTTATAGAATTCTTTAGCTGAAGCTTGTACATAAATCAGGCAGTTTGATCGAGATCTCTTTGGTAATCCATGGTCAGCTCTATTTCCAGGTCTCAGGTGCACTGATGACCAAACAAATCAATTTTTTTAAACATCACTGTGGTCTATCTTTTGAATATCTGTTAGTTTATACTTGGAATTATGTTATCTCTTAGAGACAGGGAGAACAAAATATTATGGTATTGGTATTAAGGAAGGAAATGGGTCTCTGTGACTTCTTCCAGCTGCACAGATATCTCTAAGTGGAATTTTCCGAACAAGAATATATTTGGAGATAAATATCCTTGTTTCTAATGGGTTATTGAAAGTGACATGTTATTATCTATTGGACTTCATAAGCATTTATCTGTTTTCTTCTCATTTACCTTTGGATTAAAAAGTTCTATGGTTGGGTGAAATCATGGGGTTGAAAAACTGTTCAATGCAATTTATTAGAAGAATTTGTAAATACGAAAAAACATCCACTAAGTTATGTCCTGGAATCAATTTTGATAACTCAACCATGTAACTTAAAATGGAGCTGAGATGAATGGTAATTTTTTTGGAGGTGTCACTGGGGACTCGGAAGAGAAGTCCTAATCAATACCCTGCTTCTTCCTCACTTGATTAGGTAGACAAACAGAACATTAAAGGTGAGGCCTTTGGTACTGGGAGGTTAGATTGGAAGACTCAGCATGAAGTTTGTTTCCTAAGTGTGAACTCCAGGACTGGATGTAGACAGAGGGAAACTTCAGGAAGAGTTCTCCTCCTAGAGGAGCTTAGTTGGTCCCTGGACAACTTCCTGAAGGAAGAAGTTGCTGAACTGAGCATATCAAGGGTCTTAGTTCACCTTACCTGCTGTCAGAGGAAAGAAACATCAGTTATTGAGAAGCTGCCTTCCCAGTTAGTCAATGAGTGGTCTAGACAGATAGCAATGCAATATCTACCAATATTGTCATGTTCCAAAATGCCCTACTAAGTGGCACTAGCCACCTCAGAGTCACCTTGTAATGGGACTCAGTGGTCAATGAGGAAGCAAAGGGCTCCCATGACAAATAAAACGAAAGCCACCCAGCGGTGTCTGGACCTTGCCTTCTTCTTATAGGCTGTGGTGAGACTTATATTTTCAATTCTTACTCTCAGCCTCAGTGAGATATGAGCCTACTTTTCAAGTAAGTCTGGCAGAATCTAAATTGGAATCTTCTTTCCTTTGTCTAGTTTTTCCTTTTTCTTTTTAACTTGTTTCCAAAGCTATGATTTTTTTTTTCTCCTGACAAACTAAGCCCTGCAACATGGGACATGCACTTTTTTACTTCTTTAGATTCAAGTACATCAACAAACATGTTAATGAGTGATGTTCTCAATGACATTAAACTCTTTGAAAAGGTATATATTTCCCTGAAAAGTCAGTTTATTCATATTACTGTAAAAATTCATTTATAAAGAGGCACCATCTCCTATGTCTCTGAGCAGTAAACAGAATGGAATAGAAAGTAAAATAAGTTTTCCCCAGCTCTCAAATTTGCAAACCTAGGATGTATATGTTTTATTAAAATGAAGAGTAGTATACATTTCAGCAATTTGCATTGTCTCGTGAAATTCCTATATTGATTTTTTTTTTAATTTCTGTATAACAAGTGGCAGCAAGAGCATTTACCGGAAACACCACTCATTTATTATCCTTCAGTTTTGTAAGTCAGAAGTCCTAACGAACTTAACTGGGTTCTCAGAGTAAGGTCTGTCAAGACCCAAGTGAAAATATCAGCTAGATTGGGTATCAATCTCAGTCAGCTTGTTGAAGAATTTAGTTGCCTGTGGTATTACGTCATCTATTGTCTTCATGAATATCGGCTGGAGACACTTCTTGAATTTTGGAAGTCTTTTTTATCAGCATCTCAACAAAGGAGTACATTTCTCAGCTCAAGACTTTGAATCTCTCTGATTCTTCTTCCAGGAGTAGCTGCTGAAAATTCTACTAGAGTTTATGACTTAATCATATGGTCAAAGGATTCATATGATGGAGTCAAATCCAGTTGGATAATCTCCATCTTGTAGGGCTGTTGACTGGGATTTACGGTTCTATCTGCCAAATCCCTTTGTATCAGCATCTACTTTATTATTCCACTGATTAACCTGTGGCCAGGATCCTGTGATATCAACTGATAGCATCTTAGCATTCTGTCTGCCATGTGGATGAGTGATGTTCTCAATGAACATTAAACTCTTTGAAAGGTACATATCTGCCTGAAGATCAGTTTATGCATATTACTGTGAAAGTTCATTTACAGAGAGATGCCAGCTGATATATCTCTGAGTGGGCACATACTTCAATTTCATGAGAGTCTAACTTTGCATGGTAAATTCTCAAGCTTACTGTTTACCTTTTTCTTTTCTTTTTCTAATCAGAGCTCTGCTCAGCTCTGGCTTATGGTGGTGCAGGGGATTGAACCTGGGACTCTGGAGCGTCAGGCATGAAAATCTCTTTGTATAACCATTATGCTATATACCTCCTGCCTCTAAGCTTACTGTTTAATTGAATTGTATTTTCATTGTTGGTATGCATGAGACCCCTTCTGTTTCATTTGGTTTAAATCCCCCCTGCTTAACACTATTCTATTTACATAACCACTTCATTCTATTTACATAACCACTGTTAACAAGTTCCACCCTCCCTCCAGGGCATTTGTGGTTCAGTGATAGGATTCTCGCCTAATCTGCCCCCTCTTTGTCACACTCTGATTTTCACCAGTCACTTTTCTCTCCACCCTCTCTATGTCACATCCTGTTTCCACCCTACTTGGCAAGTATATATAAAGACAGCATTGTGAGTTTGAGGGTACCTTGAGTTGAGTATCTTTAGTTTAGCTCAGCTCGGCTTAGATTGCGCTGCGTCCTGCATGAATAAAGAGATACTGCCTACAGCTCAACCATGAGTCCCTGGTCGTCTGTTACCCGCCTGTGAAGCCAGCCTGGCGAAAACAACATAGCCCGCACAAAACAACATTTCATGTTTTTTTTTTTTCTTCTTTTTGGCTGTATAAAAATCTGGTGATGTGGATCCTAAAAGTAAGAAAAGAGAACACAGATGTTTTATACGAGTTCTATGGTTTTGTTTTAATATTCCTTTCCCCAATCTTTATCATCTGCCATTTAATGAAAAATGGAGAAAGATGAAATATACAATATGGACAGGAGCAGGATGTTGGAGTAGGACAGGCTGGGATTCAAACCCATGTCTCTATTTTTGTTTACTTTGTGGTCACTTGCCCTTACTGAGCCTCATTTTTATTTGTAAGATAGAGATGTCATCTTCCCATGTGATCTTTGCTAATTAGAAGTGAGTTAAATAAACGTTTATTAGGTTCTTCCTAATGTAGACACTCTATAGGGGGCAGAGGAAGTACTTTAATGGTCCATGCAGTAAGCTTTAAGATAGCTTATTTTGGAAAATATTTATAAGTGTGTTTGGTAAAATGGACATAAGATAGAAACTGCTGTCCCCCCTGCATTTGTCTCGCCAAAGCTAGAGAAAGCTGAATTTAGCTTTCACTGAAAGAAAGGAATAAGAAAGTGAAAGACATTCCCATGTGAAGGGATGTGTATTCTCTCTCTCTCTCTCTTCACAGAGGCGTGGAGTGGTTAGGCTGGCTGGTATTTGTGGGGAAAGTCCTTTGACTATTCCACTGGAGGGCCTTCGTTTGCGTCAGTTGCTTTTTCTGGAACATTCTCAGGGCCTCTTCCATTATCTTATTCCCTCATGCTTCCTTGACTGCCCACTCGTGGAACCATTGCCAGTGGCTGCAGAGTTTAAAAGGAGAGGAGAACATTCCCACCTGTTCTTAGGATGACTCACAGGTTACTCTTACCCATGTTTGAAATGCACACAAAAGTAACAGTATCTATCCATTAGCGTTGCTATGGGGATTAAACAGGCTAATAAAGGTAGAAGACTAGTTCCTGGCACATAGGAAAGGTTTGGCAAATTTTAGTTTTATCCATTTTTTTCTCTCTTTAATTTTTTAAATTATCTTTATTTATTGGATAGAGACAACCAGAAATCAAGATGGAAGGAGGAGATAGAGAGGAAGAGAGACAGAGAGACACCTGCAGACTTGCTTCACCACTTGTGAAAATGTCCCCCTGCACGTGGGAAGCAGGGGCTTGAACACGGGTCCTTGGGCACTGTAACGTGTGCTCAACCAGGTGCGCCACCACCCAGCCCCTAACTTTACTCATTGTCATTATCAATAAATGTTATTCATTATCAACCCAGAAAAGTTTTTTTTTTTAATCTCCCTTCCTCCCTTCACCCTTTCTTACTTCCTTTACTCTTTGTGATTCCCTTTCTCTGCTGTGCAGTATCATGATATCAACATGGAGATCTCTGTAATCTTCCTTTTTATTTACTTGGATACAGAAAGTAACCAAGAAGGAAGGGAACCAGAGAGGGAAAGAGGCACCTGCAGCACTACTGCACCACCTGTGAAGTTCTCCTCTCGCAGGTGGGGGTGGGGACTCGAACCCAGGTCCTTGCAGATGGCAATATATGTCCTTAATCAGGTACACCATCATCTGGCTCTCCTTCAATCTTTTTTTTTTCCTCCAGGGTTATCACAGGGGTTCAATGTCAGCACTAGGAATCCACCATTCCTGGTGTCTATATGCCCCTCCCCCCCCTTTTTTTTCTATTTTATCCAGTAGGACAGAGAGAAATTGAGAGGGGAGGGGCTAGATAGAAAGGGGCGGCGACACCAGCAGACCTGTTTCACCACTCGTGAAGCATCCCTGCTGCAGGTGGGGAGCTGGCGCTCCAACCCTGGTCCTTACCTGGGTTCTTCCACACAGTACTATGTGTGCTTAACCGGCCCTCAACTCTGCAATCTTTTTTTTATTATTCCCTTTTGTTGCCCTTGTTGTTTTATTGTTGTAGTTATTACTGTTATTGGTGTTGTCATTGTTGGATAGGACAGAGAGAAATGGAGAGAGGAGGGGAAAACAGAGAGGGGGAGAGAAAGACAGATACCTGCAGACCTGCTTCACCACTTGTGAAGGGACGATCCCCCCCCACCCCCCCCCCCCCCCCGCAGGAGGGGAGCCAGGATCCTTATGCTGGTCCTTGTACTCTGTGCCACCTTCGCTTTAAAAAAGTGTTTGGCACAGACAGTATTCCCAGTGGATCCACTGAAGGAGTCTATCTAAAATACAGTAGATATTACTCTATCATCCTTGTTTTGTGCTTTGTGGTTTCTGTTAAAAATTAGTGTTTCTTACACCACAAAGTATGTTCCTACTGGAAAAACTGCTTAAAACTAAACACACATGCACAGTACACTTGCATGTGGTGAGAACTAGATCAAGTAGCACCATCATTTCAATGCCAGTCCCATTTCCTGGTTGTCTAATTGCGCTCAGGTTATGCGAGATGATGTCACTGGGGAAAACGGAATGAAGATTCTTCACGCTTTCTGTGCATTATCTTTTTCCTACAATGGCATGTAAGCCTGCAACTGCTTCCAAATAAAAAGTTACACACACACACACACACACACACACACACACACACACACATGCACACATGCTCGCACATGCACCCAAGATGAAAAGGAAGAACAGTGATCATGCTTAGAACTGTAGACACAAGTTAATGATATGATGATCCCATTCACACGGAGAGCTTCCCTGTGTGTAAACACAAGGACAAACAAGGGTTTCATCTGCAGGCATCTCATTTGTAAATCAGATATTTTGGTAATGTAGCACTGGGAAGGAAGGCGTTATTTGCCACTCCTTTGCTGCTGATCAGTTCAGTGAAGAAGAGGGGTGTGTGTGTGTGTGTGTGTGTGTGTGTGCATGTGTGCGCATGTGTGTGTGCATGTGTGTGTGTGTTTTCATATGTTGTCAATAGATTTGTATTTCTTCTTTAATGTCCTCCAGGAAAATAATGGGCCAGAGAGATAAATCACTGGCTAGGGCATATTCGGCACAGTGCCCAGGTTCAAATTCTAGCCCCATATGGGCAGTGCTAAGGGGTGGATTAGTGCTGTGTTGTCTCTTCCTCTCTTGGTCTCTGTGATTCTCCATCTGAACAGAAGAATCCCCCAGTGTGAGGAAGCTACACATATCCAAGGCTTGGACTCTGCCCATGCATCATTAAATAAATATAATGTCACAGAAGTTGCAGCCACGGCAGCAGCAAATGTGAATTCAGTTACTTTCTGCTGAGTTGTGGGTGGGACACCTTGGGAAATTGCCGCTACTTCAGTCCTTGTGACAATAAGCAAAGAACTAAAGGTGGACACTCAGAAGTTTGAAGTAAAGTGTTTTATCAAAGTGCTAGTCAGTAAAGTTACTCTCAGAGAGTGCAAGGACTAGCTCCTCAGACAGTGAGAGTCCCAAAGTATCGGAACAGGTGTTTTTTTTTTTTTATTAGTGATTTAATTTTGATTTACAGAAGTATGAGATGACAGGGGTATAATTCCACACTGTTCTCACCACCAGACTTCTGTGTCCCCATTCCCTCCATTGGAAACTGTGGTAGTTTATCCAAAGTTACAGATGTGGGTTGACTATAATCTGTATGAGTATCTATACTTAAATATATATATATTTGCCAACTGAGTGTATATGAAAATAAAAGTTTGGGAGGGGTTTGAAATCACATCTTTGATTGCCAAGCTGAGGCTTATATAAGCAATAGTACTCTGTGCGTGCTTACCCATAATGCATAGAGAAAAACACCAAGGGGAGGGGGTGAAAACAGAAATGCTAATTTATTACAATAATATTATAATGAAGAGTGGATCCTCCTAAGCCACCAAGCTCTCCTTTCTCTTTCTTTCTTTCTTTCTTTCTTTCTTTCTTTCTTTCTTTCTTTCTTTCTTTCTTTCTTTCTTGATTTTCTGCTTTCTTTCTTTCTTGCTTTCTTTTCTTTGCTGCTGCTGCTGTTGTTGGATAGGATCGAGAGAAATTGAAAAAGGAGGGGAAGACAGAAAGGGTAAGAGAAAGATAGACACCTGCAGACCTGCTTCACTGTTTGTGAAGCAACCCCCCTGAAGGTGGGGAGTCAGGGACTTGAACCTGGTCCTTGTGCCGGTCCTTGCACTTCAGAATATGTGTGCTTAACCCTGTGCACTACTGCCAGTAATCCCCCTCTCCATCTCTCCTCTCTGTGCCTGTTCCACCTGTGAGCTTTATTTTCCCCTCACCATGTTAGGGGCGTTTATCTATGACTTAGCTCTTTCCTGAGTTGGGCAGGTATGCAGTAGTATGGCTATCCTTGGCACAGCATACTCGACCATGAGCTTTGCCACCTCACCTTTTGTTCTTGAGTCTTCCCTTGGTGATTTTAGTTCACACCTAACAGGTTTACACATAATATTTTGTTCTTTATAAGATGGTCTTGGACCCCCCGCCTCCCCCCACATCTAGACTTCCACTGAAAGATCAGTACCTTCCTGAAGGCTGGCCTACTCTAAGGTGTGTAGCAGCTACCAAACATTTGTAAATGTCATGGATGACACATGCATGTGGAGTTAGAGGGTGGATAGGCAGGGTTTAAAACCCGATTCCCCACTCATCATTATTTGTGTGTGAGGAGACACTTGTCTAACTCATCACTTAAAACAAATATTAGTGATTTAATATTGATTTACAAGATTATAAAATAATAGGGGTATAATTCCATACAGTTCCCACCACCAGAGTTCTGTGTCCCATCCCCTCCACTGGAAACTCCCCTGTGGTTTATCCCTCTGGGAGAGTGAACCAAAATTCTTTTTGGGGTGTGGAAGGTGCGAGTTCTGGCTTCTGTAATTGCTTCTCTGCTGGGTATGGACATCGTCACGTTAATCTGTATCCCCAGCCTGTTTCTACCTTTCCCCAGTGGCTTAGGGCTCTGGAGAGGTGCTAACTCATCAGTTTCCTTCTCCACCAAATAATGATATGCTCCAGTTCTTGCCTTGTGAAATGTCTAAGTGCTGACCCCAGGTCCTGTTGAGTCCACTCACGGGCTCTCCACAAGCAAGAGGGGCTCTGGAATGAACATCCGGTCACCTCTCCTAAGGCTCCTGCTCTTGGCACCTTCAAGCCAAGGAGCATCCTCTCTCCCACCCTTGGTGGTGCATCAGGCACAGTCTGTATCCTGCACAGGACTGGGGAGCCAGCGTCGGAGATGGATTATTACAATTTCCCATCATGTAATTGCTTTTCTGTTTGACCAATAGTACCTCGTTTCATCTATTTCTAATTTGTGCGAAACCGTTAATTCTGGAGTCGCATAAAATGGGAAAAATAGTCTCAGGGAAAAACCTTTCCAGCTCCCTTCCTCCAGCAAAGCTCCAGTTAAATGAAAAGATCAGGCAGTATTTGGTAAAGAGTAGAACGCTCTACAAAATGGACATAGTTAACTGTTGTTATTATTACTGATCATTGCTCTCATTTCCCCCAAAGTCTCTTCTTGCTCTGAGCACAGATATCCCACAGAATTTAAAGGACCTTGTGGAGACAGGAAAGAATGCCAGGGGAGAGATCTTATTTTTGATATTCGGGACTCTGTACCTTTTCACCAGACATCTCTTGTCAGGATAATGCACTCCCCGGATCTCCTTAATGCTAGCTACTGGCATTCTGGGTTGGATGCCCTTAAATTGCAGGGTGGGGTTATGGGATGTCCTGCATTCCAGAATGTTCAGCAGCATCCATACGCTCTACTCACTAGACACCGATTCTATGCCCCACTTTATGGCAACTAAGTGTGTCTCCAGATACTGCTTAATGTTTGCATAAAACAAACTCACTCTTTGGGGAGGGGGAGATAACATAATGGTTCTGCAAAAGAATTTTATGTTTGAGTCTCTGAGGTCCCAGGTTTAATCTCTCAAACTACCATGAGCCAGATCTATGCAGTGCTCTGGTAAAATATATATACATATCAATGAATTCACTCTAGGAATTATGTATACAAATAACAGCAAAAACAGAGTAAACCCTGAACCTTCTGTAAAAAATCTGACAGTTCTCTCTCCCCCACCCCCAAATAAAAATTACAAGACAATTTTCAGAGCTAGAAAAGGTCTTCTTAAACACAAGACCTCTGTGACAACGGAGTGTATGTCAAAGAGGGCATGTTGTGAGACACACACCCCCCAAGCCTTTTCCCAGTCCCAGCTCCAACATTGAACACTGAGATCACAGAAATAACCTTGACCTGAGATCACAGAAATAACCTTGACCTTAGACATCTCCCTTTTCCAGTGTCCCTGTGCTCTTTCAAGTCCTGTGTGTTAATTACACTCAGGCCCCAGTTTCCCCAGGTTCCACACCCTGTGATGCAGCCCTCTGAGGGCTGGGGACAATGCTCTGTAGTTGAGACTGGAATGCTTGCAGACCTAAACTGTGCAACATGGCGGTTACTGTTGGCTTGCTTTTCCACTGGTTTACTTATTCAAAGTAGGCTGGAGGTGAATGGAACCATGCTAGCAGAGCACGTGCATGACTTCTATGTAAAATATCACCTCCTTTTTTTTTTTTTTGTCATTGTCACATGAGCTTACCTCTTTGGACTGTTTTATCTAGAACGGGAGCCACCACAGTTTAGTTGTGTACCTTTGCCACGCGCAGGAAGAAAGCAGCATGAGCAGTGAAGAAGCAGTACTGCAGGCACTAAACTCCTCCTCAGTTTCTCCGTCTTAGTCCATACAAGAAAACATAGAATAAATCATAATATTACAGGCACCTATTCACTGACATGAGAGAGACACCCTCAAACTCACAGCCTCATATTTTCTAATTTTTTTAAAAATCTTTATTAATTTGCTGGATAGAGACAGTCAGAAACTGAGAGGGAAGGGGGTGATAGAGGGGGAAAGAGACAGAGAGACACCTGCAGCCCTGTTTCACCACTTGTGAACCTTTCCTCCTGCAGGTGGGGGCCAGGGGCTCAAACCTGGGTCCTTGCACACTGTAACATGTGCACTCAACCAGGAGCGCCACCACCTGGCCCCAAGTCTCATATTTTTAAGCCCAATGCTCTCGTCACTGAGCTTCCTCCCAGGCTGCTCCATGATGCTTTTAACATTTATTTATTTAGCGATTTATCTTTTTTTTTAAAAAAAATATTTATTTAATTATTTATTTATTCCCTTTTGTTGCCCTTGTAGTTTTTATTGTTATAGTTATTATTGTTGTTGTTATTGATGTCATCATTGTCAGATAGGACAGAGAGAAATGGAGAGAGGAGGGGAAGACAGAGTGGGAGAGAAAAAGACAGGCACCTGCAGACCTGCTTCACCACCTGTGAAGCAGGTGGGGAGCCGGGGGCTTGAACTGGGCTCCTCAGGCTGGTCCTTGTCTTTGTACTACCTGCGCTTAACCCACTGCACTACCACCCAACTCCCCTATTTATCTTTTTTTAATTATTATTATTTATTTTATTTTATTTAAGAAAGGATTAATTAACAAAACCATAAGGTAGGAGGGGTATAACTCCACACAATTCCCACCACCCAATCTCCATAACCCACCCCCTCCCCTTATAGCTTTCCCATTCTCTATCCCTCTGGGAGCATGGACCCAGGGTCATTGAGGGTTGCAGAAGGTGGAAGGTCTGGCTTCTATAATTGCTTCCCCGCTGAATATGGGCGTTGACTGGTCGGTCCATACTCCCAGTCTGCCTCTCTCTTTCCCTAGTAGGGTGTGTCTCTGGGGAAGCAGAGCTCCAGGAACATTGGTGGGGTCTTCAATCCAGGGAAGCCTGGCCAGCATCCTGGTGGCATCTGGAACCTTTTCCAGAAGATGTGACCAGAGCTCAAGCCTAGCAGCTTCTCAGTCCGCCATCTTTCCCGGAAAATCTCTCTCTTTTTTTTTTTTTTAATGAGAGATGCCATCACACCACTTAGATCTGATATCTGGGATGTCAGTGCTTTAAATCAGAACTGAATGTGGCCGGTTAGCTCAGTTGGTTAGAGCGTGGTGCTAATAATAAATCAGAACTGAAACTTCAGTCGTGCAAGTCCTGTGCTCTCACGCTGAGCGGCGTCTCTCCAGGACCAGCACACAGTGTCTTTGCAGTGTCTCTTCTTTGTGTACATGCTAATGTTCTGGGGAGCCAGAGCCACCAGGGACCTCCCAACAAAAATTCAGACGGGGGAGTATCTTAAGTGCATGCAGAAAATGAAAAGTTTGCACAGAGACCTTAAACAGAGTTGTATATCCTGTAAAAAGAGCACAGTCATAATAACCTCCAAGCTCCTTCAGAATCACACCCCACCTTGGGGGCAAACCAGAATCTCCAAAGATGAGTTGGGGAGGGAGAAAGGAAAGTGGCAGCTCCTTGCTTCTCTGGAAGGAAGCCTTCTCTCCCTGGTCCTGGAGGAGATGAGGATCCTCAGGGTATGTTCTCCTGCTCTGAGCCAGGCAGGGTGTTTAATTAGAGCTGTTCAGCCAGGCTGACAGGCAGGCTCCCAGCCCCGCCCCCTCTGATATGGCCACCTGCAGCCTGGCTGCTTCTTCCCAGAACTAAGCCATCTGCCTCTGTGCCCTGCTGTGGCCTAAACCGATTTTCTGTTTTTAATAAGCAGCAGAAGCATCTTGTAGTTCTTCCCAGTGGTGTAGGGGGAAAGAAACTAGAGTACTAGGACAGGATGCAAGGTGCAGTCTTCTTGTGTCCCTTAACTCTTGCCTGTCCAGATATGAGCTCTGGACTCAGCCTCACTGCTCAGCCTCTCTCTCTCCCTCTCTCTCTCCCTCTCTCCCTCTCCCTCTGTCCTTCTCTCCCTCTCTCTCTCTCCCTCTACTTCTCTCCCTCCCCCTCTCCCCCTCCCCCTCTCCCTCTGTCCCTCTCTCCCTCTCCCTCTCCCTCTCTCCCTCTCCCCCCTCCCTCTGTCCCTCTCTCCCTCTCCCTCTCCCCCTCCCCCTCTCCCTCTGTCCTTCTCTCCCTCTTCCTCTCCCTCTCCCTCTCCCTTTCTCCCTCTCCCTCTCCATCTCTCCCTCTCCCTCTCCCCCTCTCCTCCTCTCCCTCTCTCCCCCTCTTCCTCTCCTTCTTCCTCTCTCCCTCTCCATCTCTCCCTCTCCCTCTCCCCCTCTCCCCCTCCCCCTCTCCCCCTCCATCTCTCCCTCTCCCCCTCTCCCCCTCCATCTCTCCCTCTCCCCCTCTCTCCCCTCCCTCTCCCTCTCCCTCTCCCTCTCTCTTTTACACCCCAGACCCCCAAGTGTCCTTCACTTCTCCTTCCCTAACTGGACCTTGAGAGCATGCTAGTGTTGGGCTCATCTGCACCCTGAAAGGCACAAGAGTTAGGGGTTAGAAATACAGGGTCTGGATTCTAAGAGAACTGGGCTGGCTGCCAGGGGCCAGAGCTGTGACCCAGCTGCTTAGTTTCTCTGAGTCCTGGCTTTCTCAACTGTGAGAATGGCCGGAGCAATGAACCCTTTCTCCCGGGAGGTTAGTGTGACAACTGAGTGAGACAACATTCTCCATGCACCTCAGAAGTATTCAGTGCCTGTTCATGGTTGTTGCTGATGTACATGCCTTTGTCTATTTTTATCATTTTCTTGTATTATTATTATTATTATTTTGCCTCTGGGGTTTGGTGCCTGCACTACAAATCTACTACTCCTGGGAGCCTTTTTTTTTCCTTCACATTTTTCATTGGATGGAATAGAGAGAGGAGGATAAAGTAGAGAGGGGGAGAGAAAGACACTGCAGACCTGCTTCACCGCTTATGAAGCGACTCCCCTGCAGGTGGGGATCCAGGGTCTCCAACTGGGATCCTTGTGCAGGTCCTTGCACTTTGTACTATGTGCACTTAACCTGGTGCCCCACCACCTGGCCCTCTTTATTTTTATTTTATTTTTATTTTTAGGTAGAGAGGCAGAAAGAAAATGAGAGAGGCCACTTGAACCTAGGTCTTGAACATGACAAAACAGTGTCCCGGGGAGCTATTTCACCAACCTGGGGTGCAGGTGTCTTCGCAATTTTGGCTGTTGTCAAATCTCTGGTCAGAGAAGCAGAAGCAAGAGGTGAACGTGGACACTGTGTCCTAATGAACATCAGGCAGCATTTTCTGCTCTGGTCTCCAGACTGTGCTGACTCATCAAAGCAAAGGAATGTCAGCTCCTCCTTTCTTCCTGTGCAGAGCCCAGCTCTGAGTTTGGGGAGTGTCATCATAGTGCTCTATGATGACACTCTTCTGCTCCCACCCCCCAGGACAGTCCATGGGATATGGGAATACTCGGATGCTATTCTGTGTTCCTGGATTTCTTGGTGGTTCTCAGAAACATGAACCTAGCCTGCATGGGATTGAACTGGGGCTACATGCCATCATTTACTTCAACATCTACAATTCTGGACAGGTTACATAATATGTGCAAGACACATTCCTGCCTGAGGCTCTGAGGCCCCAGGTTCAATCTCCCAGCACCACTATACACCAGAGCTGAGCAATGTTCTGATCTCTATATATCTTTCTCTCTGTATCTCTCTCATTCAATTAAAATAAAAAATAAATTGTATATATGTATATATATATATATACATGTATATATATATAATTTTTGGATTGCAAAATAGCATACCTGGATAGTACACATGCTTGGTATTCACACAGCTTGTGTTCAAACATGACCCCCACCACACCCAAAAGATGCCTTGGTTCAATGGCATTTCTCTTTCTTTTCCTTTTTATTTATTTATTTTTTTAAATTTATTTTTTTATTTATAAAATAAAACTATCGACAAGACCATAGGATAAGAGCTATACATTTCCACACAATGTCCACCCCCAGAATTCCATATCCAATCCCCTCCCTTGATATCTTCCCTATTCTTTATCCCTCTGAGAGCATGGACCCAGGATCATCTCTCTCCTATTGTCATTCTGTCTGTTATCCCTCTTTCTGTCAGAAAGACTTGACCCACAATGGGGAAGCTTTATTCAATGACAAAACAGAACAGAACAAAACAAACAACAACAGCAAATCAGGAATTCTGCCCACCTAAGTTCCCAGACTGTTTTGATCTAAGATACTCATCCCCCATGTACACTAGAAGCCCAGGGTTCTAACCATGGGTTTCTTTCTTTTTCCTGTAAATAGCCGAGCCCCAGGAATAGAGACAAAGTTGTTTGGGTCCTGGCTGCTGAGAGAGCATAGATTTGGGGGACCCTGACAGAGAAGCCAAGGGCTCTGGTGGCGACAGTAGGCCACATGGCCTTAGCGGAAAGCTGGATGGAGCAAGGTCTTCACATACATCTGACTCCTCCCTCCCAGCAGACCTGAGAGCCTGGCTCTTTACAGATGAACAAACTCATGATGGACTGAAAGGCAAATATGATTCTCAGGACCAAGAAGAGAGATTTGTGAGAATTTTCCTTGCCAGATATACTTGACAGAAAATGTCTGCATGGCTGACATACCCCAGGATGGGGTGTGTTATACCATAATTTTAATAAGCCCTCCTCCAGAATTTTTAGAGGAAGCTACAAAAATAAGGTTCAGACTCTAAGCTCTTGTTTCTTTTCTGTGCCATTTTAAAAATAAGTTTCCCAAGCCTTTAGTAATGATATCATCCAGCTAAAGATCTATTTCTGAATATGGCACAGATAACACAGGCTGTGGGTTGTCATAGACTCCACACTCCAACTGGAACTAATTCCTTCTCTCTCATAGCGAATCATACCTTGAAATGGGTGACAGTGGCAGCTTCAGGTTCAAGATAATCCACCTGAAACTCTTAACTCATAACTGCATGCTGTAAACACTCAACAGGCAGCAGAAGCTAGTCTACAAATACGTTCTTCCACATGCCATGTATTCTAGGAAGTCACATATATTTCAGATGATTTAACCTCCACAAAATAAAGCACCCCCAGTAGTATTAAAAGTATTATTAACACTTCCATTTCACAGATGAGGTTACTGTGGTACAGGATACTTCTACAGTTTCCCCAAAGTTATGCAGCTAAAAAGCTGTGAGTGGAGAAACAGTTAAAACTCAAGCAACCTAGACCAAACCCTAGGTCTGCCATTCATTTTGAGCCATTTGCTGTATGGTCTGTTTCATTTTACTGAATTTAAATTGACTTTGACTTTTTTCGGTAGTTGGTGGGATTTAAACTTTGGGATTGCACTAGTATTATTAGCAAGTTAATTGTTGATATATACTAGGATCACTTCAGGATCACTCCTGTGACGTCTCCCTATAGAATTACCTAGAATGACACCTTGCACAGAACTCAGCACCAGGGGCACAATGTGAGTGCAAATAAGTGTTAACAGTCCACCTCCGAAATAGGGGTGCACAGAAATGAGAAAAGCAATGCCTTCGTAAGTAAAAGGAGGTCGTAGATGTTTTCACAAGCTATTTGAGGACATCTGGTATGTGCAAACAGAAAATGCACCCCTCTGAATCAACTAATAAGTATAACAAATATGTGAGTAGCCTGATTCCAGGACCCCGAGACTGGACACATTACAGGATTGAGAGAAAATAACTTCAGTCACCATACAGTTGACCTGAAGAGATCTACAGGGACTCATACCAGCCATCCTGAGATGGGACAGCATCAAGTGTGAGCCATGGACCAGAACTCCAGCAGAGTATTTACTGGTAAAATCATACATCACATCAAACAGGACTGAGGAAGATCAAAGATTTTTTTTTTAAAGTAAAACTTACATTAGGAACAAATTTCAAGGCACAGATAATAGGTAAAATGTCTGAACACATTTATTTTCATATTGGGGGAAACATCAAGATTGTAGGTAGGGGTGTTTAAAACTTCACTATAGGAGTCATTGTCTAAGTGTCATACCTCAGGTACACCACTCTGATGCCCTAAGAAATATTGGGCTTATTCTCTGGTCACTCTTGCACAACCCCTAGACTCTAACAAGAATGTTGCCTATCAGAGTTCACATATAGGGCCTGTGGCCATCTTCCATCCGTGGGTTGTTTATCCTTCAACTCATGACCCATTCTAGACCTCTGTCCCAGAGCACAATTTATAGCAAAGGATACAGCATGAAGAAACAGGCCTCAAGTATTTTTAAACAAAAAATGTACCTGGTAACAAAAAACAAGAAGACATGTTTTTGCAAGCATGGAGGCATAGGTAAAATCACTGACAACAGATTTCAGCAAGTCTGGGATTAGAAAACTTCTTCAATAAATAGGGTTGTTCTAACTGAGGTTGCCATCTTCCTCAAACTGTCTTGTGTCAGTCAACTTTTCTTGTCTTGACTACGGATAAGTGCTGACTATAAGAACTACAGATGACTAACCACCTGATAAAGTTTTCTAGTGATTATGTCCAGCTCAGTTTCCTCTCACTCATGATTTCAAACTTTTCTGTAGAGAACCAGAGAGTAAACACTGTAGAGTTTGAAGACCCTTAGGTCTCTGTGGCAATGACTCAGCCCCAATATATTAGCAAGCAAACAGCCATAGATGATACCTAAATGAATAGGCATGGCTTTGTTCTAATAAAACTTTACTTATAAGAGCAGGCAATGGGGCAGTATGGTGAATTGAATCTCAGATTGGAGTTACTGCATTAGTAATAACAGAAACTGGGAAAGAAATCTGATGAAATATAGATGAGGAAAATGAAGATTCATAAAGTTCTCAATGATTTAAGACAATGGGAGGTATTAAATACTAGAAGTTGTGTGATTATCTGGATTGGAATTACAGTTGTCATTAATTAGGCCTATTGCTACTCAGGTCTGTCTACCTTTGGCAAACCACTCAATTCACTTAACCTTTCTGAATTTCACTTACATCTTCTGTAAGATAGAGAATGAGTAACCTTTCTTTGTGGATTTGTGTAAAGATCAAATATATCATTGTATTGGTCAATATGTATAAAAGTATATTTATAATTATGGAAGGATGGATTTAGAGTCCTCCACATATCTTCCAGAAAGTAATCAATAGGAACATAGTTGGGAGAACTTGAGTCAAAGTCAAGGTCCAGAGTTGAGTTGACTGAACACATAGGAAGAACAACTCACATGGTCAGTGGCTGGCACTGTGCTTATTTCAGAATGAGTAATACAGAGGAAGGGAACTGTAGTCCAAAGTCCAGACCAACCTGCAAGCAAGGGATCACATAGTCAGTGAATCATGAGAGAGAGTGAAGAGTCCAAACTCAGAATTTTGGGCTAACATCCTGCTTACTTCTCTTCTTTCTGAGCTGTGAGATCTTTGTTAAATCATATATGCTGACCTTAAGTTTCACATCTAAGAATAGCATTGTGTGGGTCTTGGTGATAACTCTTGCTTTGGTTTGCTCACTGATAATAGTTGCCTTCCTGTCCCTTTTCTGAGATCAGACAAGATCGGGCATGTTAAGGGTGGTATGGTTATAGACCACTATCACTTTTCATCTGACCACTACCCAAGGCCAAGATCAGCCTATGAGGTTCCCTGAAATTGATCTCACTTCCTGAGATAATAATAAACATGTGACTGACCATAAACAAGTCCAGTAAGAGTCATAATCTGGACATTAAATGGGACACTTGAGAAAGCTCAGATTGGTAAACTAACATATAAGTGTCGAGCTTGGAGCGGGGTGAGGGGGTGGGCACCATGAGTCTGAGAGAGGTCAAGGCAACGTGTTACAAAGGAATCCAGGTTACATAACTGCTATCTTTGGATCCAATTCTTCCTGAATACCTTGAGTTTTTCAGTCACGTAAGAAAATGTTTCCACATTTTTGTTTCTTCTTGCTGAAACTGTCTTCATTTGTTTTCCTGTCACTTCTACCAGAGGATGTAGACTAATAGACCACATAAAGCAATTAATATGGCATCTGGCATGTAGCAAGGGCTCAGAAATAACGTAGTATGAGCTTCTGATTTGTGAAAATAAATAAAAAATAGTTTGCAAAAGAGATGCTGAAGGGATTGAGGAATTAGCGTGACACATGAACAGGGAAATTTTGTCAAAGGAAGGGGATGTGTTTAATTGAAGAGAGAAGGATTTAAAGGGCATAAAGGCTGTCACTGGGAAGAGGGTTCACCTCACAGTGTGATGTAGGCTTTAGAGAACAGACCTCTGGCCAGATAAGGAAAGGGGTTTCTCAGATGAGCCCCTTTATTGCAATTAAAGTTATTATCCACCCTGTACACAGGTAATGCTTGGGAGGTTAAATGACAAGAGTAATGACTCAGTTACTTGTAAGACAGTACTAGGCTCCTGGTAGACTCTTGGTAGATAGTAGATTCTGATAGCTCTATTGTTCACCCAGCATTCCACAATGCCACATAGGGCACTTCCTTACTATGTTCCATTCTTGGGTCTGTTCTAAGAAGGGGCATTTCCATGGAAACACCTAGAAAAGAAGACACTTTATAACTACTTCAGACTTCTCCAGTTTTTGATGTCCACCTCTATTCTGCATGGTAAAATATCTAATTTGAATTATTTAAAGCAAACATCATCATTATCACTTTAAATAAGGTAAAATTAAGACTTCCTTTAACAAACTGTATGGGAAGTCTCTACACAAATGAAAAAGGTAATACCTTGTGATTCAACAATAATATACTTAGACATATGTCGAAAAGATGAAAACATCAATTTGAAGGTACACATGTATTATACACATAGCTACATTATTCACAATAGTCAAGAGGTAGAAGCAGCCTAAATGTCTACTGACAGATCACTGTATAAAGAAATTATGGGGTATATACTCATGGAATACTGCTCTGCAATCAAAAAGATAATATTATGTCCTTTAGGACAAAATGGATGGAACTGGAGGTGATTATGCTTAGAGAAATAATCGAAGAGATGAAAGACAACTACCAGATGGTTTCATTCATATATGTAATCCAGAGAACTGAAACACATGAGATTGAAAAAGAAGAAGGAGAAGGAGGAGGAGGAGGAGGAGGAGGAGGAGGAGGAGGAGGAGGAGGAGGAGGAGGAGAAGGAGAAGAAAAATGAAAAACCAAAGTCAAGTGCTTCTGAGATTTTGTGAGAATGATGGTAGTTATCACTGGGAAAGTTCTGGAGGTGGGTGAGCTGTGGAACTCTGGCCTGTGATCTTACAATCTTGTAAACCACTATTAATGACAAAGAAATGACTTGGGAAAGAAAGTAAAACTAAGGCTTTCCTTGGCAAAGTAGATCATCTAGAAGAGTATGAAAAATTAGCAAGATACATAACTTCACTTTATTCCATGCTTACTCTGTGATTCTTAGTGGGAATCAACTCATTTATTTCTTTGGAACCTCTTCTGATATAGATAACATTGTCCCCACTTTCTAGATATAAAAATCTTAAGAAGGTAACATCTTGTTCATTTTGCCTGTGGTCCCAAAATCAGAATCCAGGTTTTCTCTCCTTTTCTATCCTATGCACATAATAAATATTCATGAGCTTCATGATCTCATGAGTTTTGTGTTTGTTTGTTTGTATTTTGTTTTTTGCCTCCAGAGTTATCACTGGGGTTCAGTTCTCTCACTATAAATCCACTACTCCTGGTGGCCATTTGTTTTCATTTAAATGAATAAGTCAGAAAATGAGAGAAGAGGGGGAGGTAAAGAGGGAGAGAGAAAGACAGACTCCTGTAGACCTGTTTCACCACTTGTGAAACGTCCTCCCAGAGGTGGGGATGGGGGACTTGAATCCCAGTCTTTGGGCAGGTCCTTGTGCATACTACTATGCGTGTTTAACTGGGTATACTCCATCACAGCCATCTAATGACGTAACTAAGTCAAATCTTGCTTACCCTGAGCGTTTAACTCATTACCATTCTCTCTCAACCTTTAGAGTGTTTTTCCAACAAATGCCTTGTTACTGAATGTGACTTTTGAGCACCTCCTCTGTGTTAGGGAGGAGGCAAGGTGCATAGCATGCAGTCTCACTTAACCATCCCCAGAGGCTAGTGTGGCATATATTATAAGCCCATTTCTCAGTGAGGAAAAACAGGTTCTCTGAGATTCTGAGACTTGTTTCCTGCTGGCACAGCTCATAAACACATAAAGGAGAGAGATTCCTCCCCAAATCTTTCCCAGCACAAGTTTCCTCCTGCTACATCATTTCCATAAACCCATATGGAAGGAGCTGGAAATAGCCACACACAAACACAAGATTTATCATATGGTAGCTTATGAGACATGACAGCTGAAAGGAATAGGGCAAAACTTTCATAGGCGAGCAATAGTTTGATGGTCCTAAAACATTTCACTAGTCACAGAATACCTTTCTGGGTGGGCAAAGGAAAAGAAACAAAGGCATTCAATGGCCAGATGTCACAGAAAAATGAAATTCCAGTATCCTGGAGTCAAGGGAGAAATATGTCTTCCCAGACATGGTGGGCAACACCATCCTCATCTTCCTGTTTTAATGATGAACCCCAATGAGGAATTTGACCATCCCTTTCCTCTCCCAGTTTTCTGGGCCACCATCCTACTTGAGCACTCACACAAGGCAAGCCAAGTCCATGGTTTTGAATCATACCACCATCTTTGCTGCATTTCTTTAGTATCAATGTGGGAGGTCCTCAAAGGAGGAGCACAGGACTTACATACATGAAGTCACAAGTTCAATGCTAGACATCTCCCTCATTGGTAATTAGATAAATGAATAAAGAAATCTTGGAGAAGAAAAGAGACACAGGATACAGAGTTTGAGCTAAGCTGAAGTCAGTCCCAAGACAGAGGTGTGTGTGTGTGTGTGTGTGTGTGTGTGTGTGTGTGTGTGTGTGGAGACCCGCTCCATCATTCCTAGCCCATCCAAGCAGGCACTATTAGTTAACCCCAACACTTTCTCTCTCTAGACCTGGAAGTGGTTTCTGAATTCTCCTCCACTCCTCTCCCTTGGCAGTTGTTCAATGAGTTGGTTTTACAGATCAGGTGGGTTCTATGAAGAAGTCCAAGCCAAATAAATGCCTGAAAGCCAGCTGTGTCTAATTCTACCCCTTTTGTGGATTTTCTTTTCCTCTACTGCAGGATCAGAAGTGACAGGTGCTTCAGAAAGAGAAGCCCAGTTGGGGCTGGGAAGATGACTCAGTTGGGGCTGGGAAGGTGACTGTGTGGGATCTTTACTTACAACAAGAAAGAGAAGGGCCTATTCTAGTGATGAGGATAGTTTTAGTACATTTTTAATGAAGAGATTCCACTGTTTTCACCTCTGTAATGGGATGTAAGGAGGGCAGTGTACAGTGGGCTGAAGATCTCTGCAAAGGAAATCCATTTGACATTTCTGGAATCATGAAGAATTATTAGGTGCACCTAATCTTCATCTGCTTGGGTGCAGCTATTTGGAGGATAGGGAAAATGGTGAAAGAGAATTAAATATAGGCCATTAATATTATGATTAATAATATTATTATTTGCCTCATGGAAAGGCCTGTCGTTTTGGGCAGGCAGACTTTGAAAAGCAAGAACTTCAAATGAGCAAATAGGAAGTTGATCAGGTACTGGGTGGACTTCCTGCCACCTTTCTGGTGGACATCACAAAGTGTGGCCACAGGCAAGTATTTCTGACCTAAAGTCTCATCTGTGTATGATTTTCCACTCTAGACTGTCTTCTTTATTCCGATGGAGAAACAGAGACTGAGAGATACCACAGCACCAGAGATTCTTCTGGGACCATCGTAGCTTCTCATGGTTCTAGAGTTCCTGTGTCACATGCAAGACACATGCCCTACCTTTAAAGAGAAGTGAGATGGATTCCCTAAAACATAGTTTCGTCAACCAATCTTACCTCAATAAGTTGGCAACTGTGGCATGAAACTACACCCCCCCCCCCAGATCTAACAATTTTGTAAACCATTATCAAATCAGTAATAAGAAAATAATATATAAAAAAAAATAAGGGTCGGGCGGTGGCACAGTGGGTTAAGCGCATGTGGCAGAAAGCGCAGGGACCGGCTTGAGGATCCCGGTTTGAGCCCCCGGCTTCCCACCTGCAGGGGAGTCACTTCACAGGCGGTGAAGCAGGTCTGCAGGTGTCCATCTTTCTCTCCCCCTCTATGTCTTTCCCTCCTCTCTCCATTTCTCTCTGTCCTATCCAACAATGAACAACATCAACAATGGCAATAATAATAACCACAACTAGCCTACAACAACAAAGGCAACAAAAGGGGAAAAAATGGCTACAACAACAACGGCAACAAAAGGGGGAAAAAGTGGCCTCCAGATTTCACTCCTTGGAGTGAATGGCCTGAGAATTAACTCTGGGTAGTTTTTATTGGACATCAAAACAAAAAAATTTTTTTTTTTATTTAAGAAAGGAGACATTAACAAAACCATAGAATAAGAGGGGTACAATTCCGCACAATTTCCATAACCCGATCTCCACATCCCATCCCCTCCCCTGATAGCCTTCCCATTCTCCATCTCTCTGGGAGTATGGATCCAGGGTCGTTGTGGGTTGCAGAGGGTGGAAGGCCTGGCTTCTGTAATTGCTTCCCCGCTGAAAATGGGCATTGACTGGTTGATCCATACTCCCAGTCTGTCTCTCTCTTTCCCTAGTAGGGTGGGGTTCTTGGAAGTGGAGCTCCAGTACACATTGATGGGGTCGTCTGTCCAGGGAAGTCTAGTCAGCATCTTGCTGGCATCCGGAACCTGGTGGCTGAAAAGAGAGTTAACATACAAAGGCAAACAAATTGTTGAACAATCATGGACCTAAAGACTGGAATAGTGCAGTTAAAGTGTTGGGAGGGGTATTCCCTGTGTACTTCTGCTTTCAGGTATATAGTTTTCCCCTAGTTTATGGGCAGGGGTGAACCTATGCTCTATCTCAGGGGACCTGGACTATATCTAGGTTTGGGGACTTTATTGGGGAGTGTACCACCTAGAATGGAATTAGAGAATACTATGAAAGGAAAGGTCTCACCCGAGTGATGAAGCTAAAGGGTTGTCATTCCACACCTGAAGTCTCTGGTCACAGTCTGAAGTGCAGCATGCTGGGGTGGCACTCGTTGCGTTGATTAGGTTGCGATCCATGGATGCAATATTATTTGATTTGAATTGAGAGCAGTATGCAGGAAAGTGGGCCCCACCCTAAGGTTCCAGGACTGGGGAAAATATAGGCTCTATAGTGGAAATGTGAGGTTCCTGTTGTCTTAGGGTTCAAGAAGACAATGGATAGTTATTGTTATCATCACATTATTTGGTGATAGGGTTAACTTTGGAAAGTCCCTTTGATAGGGTTTGGGGTATAATACCCAGCATCTTGTATATCTGTGCTACCTGTTGTTTCTGTTCTCCCTGGTCTAGGCTTTTGGGAGAGACAACATATCAAAGACAGCCTATGTACTAAAAAGACTCAGTCTGTGTTTTAAGAAGTTCTAGACATATGATCAATTTTTTGCCTCTCATATTAATTAAATAGTGGTTTATATGTTTACACTTTAATAAGATTGTACATAAACACCACTCCCATCACCAAAAGACTGTGTCCCATCCCCACCCCCCACCCCCACCCCCCACCCCCCACCCCCCACCCCCTCTGTGCTGGGAAGCCCAATGGCCACCCTCCCCTTCACCACAGGGTTTTTACATTGGTGCCCTGCTCTCGATTTAATCAGATCCTGCTTTTAGTTTCCCTTTCTGTTCTTCTTTCTCAACTTCTGTTGATGAGTGGGGACATCCCATACTCATCTTTATCTTTCTGACTTAGCTCACCTAACATAATTCCTTCTAGCTCTGTCCAAGATGGCTCAGAGAAGGTGGGTTTATTGTTCTTAATAGCTGCATAGCATTCCATTGTGTATATGTACCATAGCTTTCTCAGCCACTCATCTGCTGTTGAGCACCTGGGTTGCTTCCAGGTTTTAGCTATTATGAATTGTGCTGCTATGAACATAGATGTACACACATCTTTTTGGTTGGGCATTATGGAATCCGTGGGGTAGACTGAACATATCTCAGTAGATGTGAGAGTGAGACTTTCTCTTTTTGGTATGATAAGCTTCATTTGAAAGGGTCTTACATTGCGCATACCACGTTCCTTATTAGCAGCTAATTCCTCTCACATGGTCCCAGACACCAGGGACATGTGAGCTGCCACCTTGTCTTTGAGGAGCATCCGCTGAAAACATTCATTATGATTTGAAATAGAACAACTTCCAAAGATTTAGTCATACAAACCATGCAGGTGCTCCAGAGGAAATGGAAGTGACCACCCTATGGAATCTAAGAGGGTGATGAGGGTCTGAGTTCCACCATCAATGGTTCAGTGCAAAGATCCATGAGTCTTATTCCTACTCTAACATCAGTTACATATTGAGAGGTCTGTGTTTTGAGTTAATCATCTGTTACACATCTGTTATCACGCTACCAAAACTGGGATGGTATTTTCTTCTGTCATTCCCTGGAACTTATCATGCTCTTTAGACAAAGCTGCATTGCATTTCTGTTTCTCAGTGAGAAGACTTATGTGTACTTTTTTTTTTCTTTATGGCGGAGGATTAATGGTTTACAGTTGATTGTTAAATACAGTAGTTTGTACATGTAACATTTCTCAGTGAAGTTCGAAACAAGATTTCTAAATCTGTAGACTGTAACATTATCAAGAGGAGGAAGTAAGTAGATTGATTACCACACATCAAATTACTGACTCTGGAAAACCATGAACCAGAGAAAGTATACAGTAGGAAGTTCTTTAAGTTCCCTAGGAGAAAAAGCTTCATTTGCTTTGTTTTTTGACTGCAAAAAGCTAACGCTTGAAAGGGTTCAATTCACTTTGGAGACCTCAGCAAACAGTAACAGATCTTAGAGACAGTGCCCCACATTTGGTATGATAAATCTGAATTTTCCTTCTTCTTTGATCAAAGTAAAAGTATGCAAAAATCAAGTTTAATTTGGAAAATATCCCACACTCTTTGTTGTGATTGAATGATAATGTTTTCTCTGTATTTATCTTTGCAAGGTGCTTTGAGAAATGTAGGGGGTTCTCAAAAAAGAAGTCACTGGAGGGCAGGACATTCAGATGTTTGTGTCCCAGTCTGACTTAAACTCCCATTTGCACTGAGATTTATTGGATTCTTTCCTTCCGTCCATAATGGTTGTTGTCGATAATGGTTGTTGTCGTTCTTCTGTGCTGGGTTTGGGGCAAAATTAAGCAAGACACTAAAGCCTAGGTGTAAGGTAATATAAAGTTAAAGGCCACTAGTGTTCACATCCTGAAGGATGGGCACAGTGGTATGGGGTGACCTGAGTGAGATGGCAACCATACTTACCCAAATAAAGTGGAAACTGAAAGATTTGTTTATTAGTGATTTAATATTGATTTACAAAATTGCAAGATCACAAGGTTATAATTTCATACCATTCCCAACATCAGAGTTCTATATCCCAATTCACTCCATTGGAAGCTACAGCAGTTCCTCCAGGTAACAGACAGGGTTTAACTAATTCCACAACTATCTGTCTATGTTTGTATATATTTTCTCTCTCTCTCTCTCTTTTTTTTTTAACATCTTCTCTTTGTTTCCAAGTCACAACTATACCTGTTACTACTTTTGAATATCCCTGCCTTTTCCCTCTTCTCTCCCCAGGTCCTGATGGAGTTGGAGTTCAGAGTTCTCTGGTCATCTTCCCCTATCACTTAACCCCTGCTGGGAGTATGAACCAAAATTATTTGGGAGCTGCAGAAGCTGAGATATCTGGCTTTTGTAATTGCTTCTCTGATGAACATGGGTGTTGGCAGGTCAACCCTTAGCTCTAGCCTTAAACTGGAAGATATTTACAAGATGGATTTGCATAGACTTCTTCTAGCGTTTGCCCTTCTTCCGGTAGCCAGTCAATAGCATCAGGTTGAAAGCTGTCAGGAGCTGCTTGTTGCTGGCTTTGAAAGTGACTGGGATCCATGTGGATTCAGTCGGCTAGTTTCCCCAATGAATGGGGACTCACGGGATGCACCACGAGAAGGTCGATCCAATGCATCCCTTGCATAGACTAAACCCGGTATTTTCCAACAGCTACTTACCTTTCTCCTTTCTACCTGAGTCTTATGGAAAGGGTAAGATAAATAATGGAAAGGCTGGAAGGAAACCAAGAGTCTATCAAGAGCTTTCTTTGGCTCAAGGCTAAAATCCACATAGAAACATTCCAAGAATGAATGTTACTTTCCTCATTAACTAATGTTCCCAGCAAAAAAAAAAGGTTCCAAGAGCTCTTCTTATAATGTCCTATAGAGTGGGACTTTTTACTGGCAAAAGATTCCTCTGGCTTTCTTTCTTACTTGACTTACTTTCTGCTCTATATCATCTGTGGCTTATGAACTTCATTTCTTTTAGTCTTGCATTTATTCTCCAGTCCTACTGTATGTGAAGTCAATGACTCTCAATCCCATGAAGCACTTTAAAATATACAGATGACCAGGCCCTAATTTCTTGCAATGAGTGAAATCCATTTGGGCTGAGGCCAAAGACCTCTGTGATGATCATGACAACGATGAAATAGTAGTAATAGCTAAAAAACAAACACATTGGATGCTGGACACTGTTCTGTTTTGCATGAGTCCCCTCACCTAAATCTTTCAGCAAAATATGTGGTAGTTAATTTTAGCATACCCGTCAAAGTAAAATGGTCCAAGTCCCATATCTTTTCTTTTTCTTTTTAATTTTTAAACCTCATTTATTAATTTTGATAGGACAGAGAAGTTGAAAGGGAAGGGAGTAGAGAGTGAGAGAGAGAGACAGAGAGATACCTATAGACCTGCTTCACCACATGTGAAGCTTTCCTTCTGTGGGTGGAGACTGGGAGTTTAAACCAAAGTCTTGTATATGGTAACATGTGAACCTAACCATGTGCACCACTGCCCAACCCTCCTTTTTCTTTTTCTTTTTCTTTTCTCTTTCTTTCTTTCTTTCTTTCTTTCTTTCTTTTTATTGCTACCAGGGTTATTGCTGGGGCTCAGTGCTGGCTCTGAAAATACACCATTCCTAGTGGCCATTTTTCCTTTTTATTTCACTTTCTTTTTTATTACATAGGAAAGAGAGGAGTTTGAGGGAGTCGAATAGAAAGGGAGAGGCAAAGAAACACCTGTAGACAGACTTCACTTCTCTTGATCCCCTCCCCCACCTCTAGGTAGAGAGTAGGGGCTTGAACCCAGATCCTTGCACATGGTGTGCTCAACCAGTGTGCCACTACCTACCTCTCTAAGCTTCATATCTAATAAGCTAGTATTTGACCCTGACCCTATTCAGTCCATTTCTTCACTATCATACTAAGAAGTCTCCATAGTTCTGCAAAACTTCTCAAAATGCTCTGGTGTTTTTCTGTATTGAGAATCACTTACATTTAGTATATAGTAGACTATTTGTCCAAGACTGTTTGCTCTCTTTCTAGCAGTGTGGACAGATGCATTAACTATGCAACTGTGCATGCACCCATCAGGGACAATGTGACAGGTAGTGTTCACCTCACTGAGGTGGCCACTGTGAATGCTAAGGGACTGAAGAGAGAAATTTTTCTGGAGTGGCTAGAGAAAGGCTCAAAAGTGCAGGGTTACTTATCAATTAGTAGTCTGTGTACAAGCCCCAAGGTAGGTAAATTTGAATACACAGGAACCTCACTTTTATGTGGAAGTTTTCCTCAATAACCTTGTACGGGACAAGGATGGTCTTCCCTGTGCTTCCAGAAAATGGTAATTATGTTACCCAATCATGCTGTCCCAGGCTCCAACTGACCTAAGCAATCTGTTTTCTAACCTTGTCCCTTATGCCACTCCCACTGTTCTGTCCCTCTCCTCTGAAAGCTTTGATTATGAAGGGGACTCTGAAATAAGGAATCCAGGACTCATCTATGCTATCTTTCCCCAAATTTGTTTTTTCTTGTTCCATCTAGCAATTATAAGAAAACAAGGGAGATTATGAATGGATATAGTAAGGGGACAAAATAGTGAAGGCTGCTCATGATTATAGTCCAAGAACTTAATAGGTGGCAGGAGAAAAATGGCTATTGAATAAATTAATCAAAAGAAAAGAGTGAATGAAGAAGAGAACAATGCAGCTTGTGGTGTTGCTGTGGACATCTGTGATAGGGAGACACTCTGAAAGGCATTGTCTGATTTAGACAAGATCTCACGAGATCAGATAAATGAATGCCAGTGTTATCTTCAGCTCCACTTACATTAACTTTCAAAGTTGAGCTTTAATGAACTTATGGGTTTTGTCCAAGACTAGTTGATAGTGTGTGCAATATTTACATCTTTAGCTCAGTCTCCCAAAATGCCCTGGGGGTGGGTGGGATGTTGCCTATATCCAGCTGCAGATTAAAACTACTGCATCAGAAGAAGAGAGGTGAACTTCTGCCTCTGCAGTGAAAGATACCTGTACAGGGGCCAGGCAGGGGCTCACCCAGTAGAACATACACATTACCAAGCTTGATGACCCAGGTTCAAGCCCCAACCCCCCAACTCCAAGGGGAACGCTTCACAAGCAGTAGAGCTATGCTGCAGGTATCTCTCCCCTCTCTCTTTCTTTCTCTATTTCTCTCTGTATCTATAAGAAAAGAAGGAGAGAAAGAAGGAAAGGAGGAGAAAGAAGGAAAGAAAGAAAAGAAGAAAGGGAGAAGGAAAAATGGGGGTAAAGGAGCCACCAGGAGCAGTGCAGGCACTGATCCCCAAAGATAACTCTGGTGGCCAAAAACTGCCAATATAGTCTCTGTCTCTCCAGGTCATCTCTCCTTCCACACTTTGTATTACTCTTTGTATCTACTCATTAGGTATCAACCCTCCTGCCCCCATAGTCATGCCAACCATTACTATCTCCAGACAATGTTGGTTGTTCCTTGAAGATGAACACTTTCTCTTGTTGAGATCCACTGGCCTAGAAGTTTTGTTCAAACAATGCATCTTCAATTAATTGAGTTCTGGTGGCATTACTATTTTATCAAAAGGATCACACTGAGTTACTGTTACTATAATTCTGGTGAGGACTGCAAAGCAAGAGGTTAGGAGTCACCAGTAGCCATGACTCATACTCAACAGATTCTTATTTCTTCTTCTTCTTCTTTTCCTCCTCCTTCTCTTCCTTCTTCTTCTTCTCCTTCTCCTTCTCTTTCTCTTTCTCTTTCTCCTTCTCCTTCTCCTCCTTTTTATTCTTTTTGTATTGAGCCAGAACTTGTGTCACTGACTATTATTATTAGACCATTACTTGGCAGATAGTTACAAGTTAATATCTATACATATTTATTACATACATTATATGGAATATTTTTTCAAAGGTACTCAGAGCTCTCTCCCACCTACCTATGGGAAATTAAAATTCATTAAATAAATAAATTAAAAACAACTTGAAGGCAGAAAGATTTGGTCCTGGGGTCAAGAGCAACATTTAGTGTCTACTGAAATTCAGGAATTGCATAGAATTAAAGCCTAATAAAATGTTATATAAACTCTTAAGTCACATTGACTTAAGTGGTGAGATCATGCCAAGAAAGTTAATGGAACTGGCTCTGGGGACGCCAAGTCAGTGATTTATCCACCTCTGCACTTTTTCTAAGCAAAAACACATGTCTGCAAAATGAGCCTCTGCACAGCAAAGACAGAGAGATCAAGCCACCAAGTGCATCCGAGACCTTTTCCGTCCATACATACAAGTCCCATAGCTACAGGCAGCCTTGGCATTTACATGCTAGATGCTCTGCAGACCCTTGACATACAGAAGAATGTGCCTTTCTTTGGAAGTGTAGTGCCTCTGTTTGTGGTTTACAGATGACCTCGTTCTAAAATTCAGACCCACATGGAGGGCCTTTTAGTGAAAGGACTGATCACACACACACCCACCCACACACACACACACACACACACACACACACACACACATCCCTGAAGAATCATGATGCTATCTGTGATTCAAAGGCAGTCCAATTCTCTGAAAGGATCAATCATACTGACTTTTAGTCCCCACCACTGCAGCTAGCAGGTGCTGTGAACTTGGGCAAACTTCATGATCCTTCTGAGTCCTTTGTACTCTCCCACGAGTAGAAGAATGAATGATACTAACACCTCCTCTACTCAGAGAGGTTATTAGGTCTGCGAGGAAGGGGAACAGAAAGCTCTTGGTATAGTATCTGCTATGTGGATAAATACTTCATAAGAATGAATTTAGCAGAGGTAGATAATATAATGGTTATGTAATGAGATTCTCATACCCGAGTCTCCAAAGTCCCAGTTCGATTCCCCACACCACCATAAGCCAGAGCTTTTCAGTGCTCTGGTATAAAAAAGAAGAGAGAGGGAGATATGGATGCATTCATCTTCCCTTTTTTTTTTTGAAATTCAGAGCCCAATCTTACTACCCAAGGGTTAAGTAAGTTCATGTGCTATGAACTGCTTTTGGATATTTCTTTTCTTTTTATTTTTTCCTTCCTTTCCTTTCTTTTCTTTTCTTTTCTTTTTTTTTTTTTTTTGTCACCAGGGTTCTGGGACTCAGTGCCAAGCACTATAGATCTACTGCTCCTCGTGGCCATTTTTCCTTTCTTTCCTCCTTTCTTTGTAGTTTTTATTTGATAGGACAGAGATAAATTAAGAGGGGGTGGGGAGACACAGAGAGGGAGATAAATACAAACACCTGAAAACCTGATTCACTGCTCCTGAAGCTGACCTCTTGCAGATAAGGAGGAGCAGAGGCTCAAACCTATGTCCTCATGCTTCGTAATATGTGTCTTAAGTGGGTGTGCCACCACTTGGCCCACTTTGGAATATTCTGAATCAGTTGCAATGTTTTAAAAACAAGAGATTACAATAAAAAATTAAAACAAATTACAATAGCCCAGGGAATTTCTCAGTGGATACAGCACAGTATCTGTGTGCCTGGGGCCCCTGGTTTGATCTCTGGGACTCATTGTACTATAGAGGTGCTCTGACACCCCGCCCCAAATCCAGGAAATTCTCTCATGTGAAATAAAACTTAAATAAAATCCAAATGCAGACTTTAGGGAAAACAGAAGAGATGATCTGGTAATCCAAGACCACTGTAGGTGGGTCGCATTCTCTATAGGACTTCCATCCCCAGATCTGTCTGACACCTCAACTGGATCCAATTCACATGTTCATGCCAAGGACCTGATGTGTTTAGGACTCGGGGATTTCTTCACAGTATACACAATGACAGAGACTCTGGCACATGGGAAGCCTCAGAAATACGGTGCTCTACCGCCATGGACCCTGCCTTCAAGGAATCCTGGTCTTATTAAAGGCTTATTGTAAGTGATGATTTCAATTTAGCAAGAATTTATTGAATTCCTCCCGCAGACCTGGCACTGAGGATGCGAAACTTAATAAGATACAGCCCCTGCCCAAGAGGAAGCTGCTCTGCTGACCTCTCCCAACCTATTGATTGGGTTGGAACTTCTGCTCTCTGTTTCCCACCCGGGTTGAAGCTCGTAACATCATTAACTTTTTATATTCTGCTTACGACATCACTGAGTCGAGACCTAGATTCTGTTTCTTTTGGCTTTTCAATATAGACTGAGAACAGAAAATCATTTCCAGGCTTGCTTGTAGATAAAATTAGTCTTGCTAAAATTTTGGGAGAACATAAAACATTGGCCATTTTCCTTTTGACTTCCTACAGAGAGAAGTGTTTTTGTTTGTTTGCTTGTTTGTTTTGTAACAACCTGACTTTCCAGCTCTGAGCACAGAGCCTGGAAGGTAATAGAGACTAAGTAAGGTTTGCTTGTGAGAATGAATAAATGAATGAGTGAATGGATAAAACTTTGAATGGATGGATGGAATTCCTATGTCTAATCCAATTCACCCTTCCTAAATATGCATTTATTTATGTAATCAATGAGTATATATTGAGTGGGACAAGGAGTCTTCTGGATGCAGGGGATGGAGAGTCCAAAGGGCCTGATGTGGAAACAAAAGCCTGGACATGTTCCAAGAAGCAGGAATGCCAGAGAGACTGAAATGACATGCCAATCCGTTTATGCAGACATGGTGTCTGGAAGACAGTGGCAACAAGAAACTCGATTTTTAAAAAAATATTTATTTTATTTATTTATTCCCTTTTGTTGCCCTTGTTGTTTTATTGTTGTAGTTATTATTGTTGTTGTCGTTGTTGGATAGGACAGAGAGAAATGGAGAGAGGAGGGGAAGACAGAGAGGAGAAGAGAAAGATAGACACCTGCAGACCAGCTTCACCGCCTGTGAAGCAACTCCCCTGCAGGTGTAGAGCCGGGGTTCGAACCGGGATCCTTATGCCGGTCCTTGTGCTTTGCGCCACCTGCGCTTAACCCACTGCGCTACAGCCCGACTCCCAAGAAACCTGATTTTCCTTTTTTTTTTTTAATTTGCCATGAATGTATGTTTCTTTTTTTTTCTTTTAATAACTTTGTTTTACTTTTATTTTTTTATCTTTATTTATTGGATAGAGACAGCCAGAAGTCTAGAGGGAAGGGGAAGTTAGAGAGAGAGAGAGACAGAGACACCTGTAGTCCTGCTTCACCACTCACAAAGCTTTCTCCCTGCAGTTGGGGGGGCTGGGAGCTCCTTGCTTGTTGTAATTTGTGTGCTAAACCAGGTGTGCCACCTCCTGGCTTTCGTGTTATGTTTCTTCTCTGCTACCACTTATCTAATTAAAAACCTAAAGAGATACACATTCTCTTTCCACTTTGAATGTACATTAAGATCATTGTCTAGATACAACACATTGGATGCCATGGTTTCTGGACCCATGACTTCTCTGAAATCAACAAGCATTGTTTAGGATGCAGGGGCCCTGAAAACATGTAAGATAGCCAGAGTTGATCATTTCTAGAAAACTAAAAACAAATGAATTTGAAAAAGAAAAAAGAAAAAAAAAAACAGATAGGAAAGAGGTTTGATTCCCCACCTGAGCACTTAGACTATTCTGGCCCTAAGATCCAAACAGAAATCTTAGTCATTCTAAGAGACTGGAGTTGCTTACCCCCAAATGTTTTTGTTGTTCAATGAAAGACATTTCCCACAAACACTGGCAAAGTAAATATATATAATATAACCAACTTCACAGGCCAAGAATTCTCATAGAATTGTTTCTATACAATCCACCACTCCTGATGACCATTATTTCCTCTTTTTGAAAGAGATGGAGAGAAACTGAGAGGAAAAGGTGAGGTAGAATCGAGAGAGAAAAGAGACACGTCCAATACTGCATCGCCAGTCCTGAAGCCGGCCCCCTGCAAGTGGGGACAAGGAGCTGGAACTCCAGTCTTTGCACGTGGCAATGTGTGCTCTACTAAGTCTTCTATCACCAAGCTCCCTTTTATTATTATTTTTAACTTTTTTACTTGATTAAGGACATGCTGATTTATAGGACACATTGTCAAGGGGTAGTTTCATATTTCTTTAGGATTTGTGTCAGTTTATCCCAGTCACCACCAGATTGTTATCTCCCTCCAGCACAGGACACTGGGTATCAAACCTTCTTTCACCCTTCTTCCCACATCCTTGGATCTGGTGGACTAGGGTACAGCCTATTAATTTTTTACTCTGACCTTGTTCAACATTCATCCTTCTTCTTCTGTCTGTCTTTACTCTGAATGATATAGTCCAATTCCATCCATGGTGTAGCAAAAAAAATGTCTTCTACTATAGATGTATTCAACAATTTCCTTTTTTAATTTATTTTTTAAATTCATTTAATTTTATAATTTTTATTTATAAAAAGGAAACACTGACAAGAACCATAGGATAAGAGCGGTACAACTCCACACAATTCCCACCACCAGAACTCCGTATTTCATCCCCTCCCCTGATAGCTTTCCTATTCCCTAACCCTCTGGGAGTATGGACCCAGGGTCATTATGGGGTGCAGAATGTGGAAGGTCTAGCTTCTGTAATTGCTTTCCCGCTGAACATTGGCATTGACAGGTCAATCCATACTCTCAGCCTGTCTCTCTCTTTCCCTAGTTGGGTGGGGCTCTAGGGAACTGGAGCTCCAGGACACATGGTGGGGGTCATCTGCCCAAAGAAGTCAGGTTGGCATCATGGTAGCATCTGGAACCTGGTGGCTGAAAGAAGAGTTAATATATAAAGCCAAACAAATTACCGACTAATCATTAGCCTAAAGGCTGGATTAATGCAGGAAGATTTGGAGGTCTCCGTCTTGTAGATCACTAGTTGGCCTATTTTAGGTATGTTCCACAGAGCCCATGACTATAGTAGTGTTTTTTTTTTTTTTTTTTTTGATCCTGACATCTGATATGCAGGTGGAGCCAAGTTATTGTCTGGGGAGATGATATCCTGGCTGGGGAAAGGACCAGAAAGCTGGATCAGGGAAGAGGATAGCTCCCAGATATGGGAAAGATGTATAAATATTGTTGACTGTAAATGCCATCGATGAGATCTGATCTGATCTGGGGCCCATATTCAGCTTAGGAGCCTATGTGACCTCTGCATCCCTGTGGATCTGAGCACACAATTCCCTTTATCACTCAGCTACTATTGGGCTCTTAGGTTACTTCCAAATCTTGCCTATTACATATAGCACTGCAATGAACATAGACATATATAAATCTGTAAGTGTGCTCTAGATAGATGTGAAAGGGAAGGACTGTTGGGTTGTATGGAAGGTCTATTTCCTATATGTTGGGGGCTCTCCAGGCTTTTCCTCAAGGATGTACCTATTTACATTCCCATCAACAAAAAGGAACACTTTTCCACCACATCTTTCTGAGTGCTTACTGTGTCTTTCATTTTTGATGTTTGACATTCTTACAAGTGTAAGGTGGTGTCTCACTGTTACCTTGCTTTGTATTTCTCAAGCACTTTTTCATCTGTGTATGGGCTATCTGACCACCTTCTTTGATGAAATAGGTAAACTCATCAAGGGCATTCTTTTGAGTCAAATGTTTCTAGTCAAATGTTTTCTAACAAAATTTAGCATCGACTGGCACTGTGGTACCATCTAATGTGTATAAATAGCAATCATGTGTGTGACTTAAAATCTAGAGACCTCATTTTGAGGGGAAGAAATGTTCTTGGTTTGAGTAATATGGGGGAACCCCTTCTTTTCAAGTGTATTCTTTATTTGCTGAGAAAACCTTATAATATCCCCTGCACTATTCATCTTGAAAGTAGTGATAGTTCATTTTTCCATCTTTTTCATATCTGTTCCAGTTAAAATGTGGGTATGCCATTTTCCCCCAAGGTACTACATTTGTACTACCATTTTAGATTTGAGACTCTGTTTTACTTGCTATTGAACTAGACATTAATTATTTATAAGAAGAGTTCATTAATATTGTTACAATTTAGATGTAGTTGATATAGGACATTTTACTAATCTCAACTGTACAACACAATGATTTGTCACAAGAAGTCTAGTTAGCATTTGTCACTATAAGTAGTTACATATTTTTTGTTTTTATGGTGAGGACTTTTAAGATTTACTCTCATAGTTACTTCAAGTAGGCAATACAGTAAGATTGACAAATGTTACCCTGCTGTTTATTTTACCTGCAAAACTTACTTATTTCATAACCAGACCTTTGCACTTCTTGACCTCATTCACTCAGTTCACCTAATCTCCTGTTTCCGGCAGCCACCAATCTCTTCTCTGAATCTATGAACTCAATTTATTTTTGATTTTAGATATCACATAGTATAGATCTTTATCTGTCTGGCTTATTTAAACTTACATTATGCCCCCAAGTTTCATCTATGTTGTAGCAAGTGGCAAGATGTCCTTCTTCTTTATGTCCAAATAATATTCCATTGTATATAGATATCACATTTTCTTCATCCATTCACTCACTGATAGACATTTCAGTTCTCCTTAGCATAACCTTAACAACAGTTGTTTTAGTTATTTCCTACTTGGGATTTGGAGAGGCATCACTGTTACTTGCAGGGTCTACATAAAATACCCAGTTAAGCATATTATATAGTACAAAAAATGACCCAAGTTCAATCCACCTATTGACAGCCAATAGCACATGTTTTTATGATAGGCTTCTGTATTTACAGCAGAAATGAAATGACTTATGAGCCTGACATGCCCACTGCAGCATGACGATAATGTCATGTGACAGAAGTGCAATCCAAACATACATTGGCATTTGGTGGAGAAGCATTTTATTCTGCTTCAGTTTCTAAATTTAACTGTATATCAATAAAAATTAAAAGAAATTTGAAGTTCAACGCCTCCGGAACATGGACCATGTCAAGTGCTCAGTGGCTGGTGGCTGCCATGTCCGGTTAGGCAGCTCCAGTGAAATTCTAAGTTGAGTAACTCAACCCTTACTTCTCCTGGGCTACTCCACAGAGCAGTCACTGGGAAAAGGAACCCTGAAAGCCCTACTCTTCTGCTTCCTCCCATCCTGTAGTACTCAAAGCTAAAAAACCCACCATGTTTCTAAGGCACTCAATTAACAAAACAAGAAAATATGAAGTACAAGTTTTTAGCAACCAGATTACATTTTTAAAGATTTATTTGTTTATTTAATGAGAAACAGAGAATGAGAGAGACAGGAAGAAGGAGAGAGAATCAGACTTTCTCCAGCATATTTAGTGGTGATCAGATTTAGGACCTCATGGACACAAGTCTTTTTTTTTTTCAATTAAAAAATTATTTATAAAAAGGAAACACTGACAAAACCATAGTATAAGAGGGGTACAATTCCACACAGTTCCCACCACCAGAACTCTGTATGCCATCCCCTCCCCTGGTAGCTTTCCTATTCTTTATCCCTCTGGGAATATAGACCCAAGGTCATTGTGGGATGCAGGTGGAAGGTCTGGCTCCTGTTATTGTTTCCACACTGAACATGGGTGTTGGCAGGTTGATCCATACTCCCAGCCTGTCTCTCTTTTGCCCTAGTAGGGTGGGGCTTTGGGGAAGCAGGACTCCAGGACACATTGGTGGGGTCATCTGCCCAGGGAAATCTGGTCAGCATTATGATAGCATTTGGAACATGGTGGATAAAAAAGATTAACACAAAAAGCCAAATAAAGTGTTGACTTATCATGAACTTAAAGGCTGGAATATTGCAAATGAAGATTTGGTGTCTTCAATTTGAAGATAGCTAGTAGGCCTATTTTAGTTATATTCCAAAGGTCCCATGACTAAACTAAGTCTTATACTCTGCCACCAACCTACTAGCTCAACTGAATTTTTAGGAACTCATTCCCTGTGACGGAAATAGCACAGTGGGTGAAACACACACTTACTTGTTCATTTGACCTTAGATTCTGTCGTCTGTACCACATAGATGAGAAGGAGCAACATAGACAGCACCAAGGGACACCCTTGGATGGTGGAGAAGTGCTTTCTTTTCTCTTCCTCTTCCTCTCTTTCAGAGTATAGAATAAAAAGTTGGGCCAGGCCACCCCATCAGCTGGGACCCTATTCGGGGAGTCCTGAAATTCCCAAACAGACATGATAGGGCCTAGACCTCGAATAAATCCCTCTCTCCATTGTTACCGGTCATCTCTATCAGGAACAACACAATAGACCCCTTTGTGGGCCCCCCATAGGACCTTGCCCTTAACTTGGATCAACAACGGTAGAGAATGTTCCATCCTCCAAAGGGAGGATGGACAACATATTCTATGCTACACCTGAGGAAGATGGGCCTATATTGGGGCAACTTGGAATGTTCTTACTCATGACCACAGGATGTGAGCTCAGATCTACAGGGATGCAGTGGTACATAGGCTCCTAAGCTGAATATGTGTGGGCCCCAGGCCATATCAAATCAATGGGGTTTAAAGTCGACAATATTTATACCCCTTCCCCATATTAGGGAGCTACTCTCTTCCCTGATCCAGCTTTCTGTCCCTTTTCCAGCCATGACATCATCTCCCCAGACAATAACTTGGATCCACCTACATATCAAATTTCAGACTCAGAGAAAAAAAAAAAAACTAGTATAGCTACAGGCCCTTTGGAATATAATTAAAATATGCTACTAGCTATCTATAAAGTGTAGGACCCCCCCAACACTGCATCTGCAGTATTCCAGCCTTTAGGTCTATGATTGTTCAACAATTTGTTTGGCTTTATATGTTAACTCTCTTTTCAGCCACCAGATTCCAGATGATAGCATGATGCTGACCAGACTTCTCTGGACAGACAACCCCACCAATGTATCCTGGAGCTCTGCTTCCCCAGAGACCCACCCTACTAGGGAAAGAGAGAGGCAGGCTGGGAGTATGGACCGGCCAGTCAATGCCCATGTTCATTGGGGAAGCAATTACAGAAGCCAGACCTTCCACCTTTTGCATCCCACAATGACCTTGGGTCCATACTCCCAGAGGGATAAAGAACAGGAAAGCTATCAGGGGAAGGAATGGGATATGGAGATCTGGTGGTGGGAATTGTGTGGACTTGTACCCCTCTTATCCTATGGTTTGGTTAATGTCTCCTTTTTTAAGTAAACAAACAAAAAATTGGGCAGGTGTGGCTTAGCAATATTGTACATACACACCAGGCTTCCTGGTCATTCTCTGTAACACAGCAATAAGCATTTTCCTTAAGAAAAAGAAGCAACCTCTTTGACATAGCAACCTGATTCTTGCACACAAAAGTGATTTTTTTTTTTTTAGTTACCTGATCCATTCTAATTAAGCATGCCCACAGACTTATCATTACTGAGCATGCCAGGACTGGCTACTGGCCAGCAGGGCAGGCATCCACATTACAACACAGAAGAGTTGTTATTGCAAGTTGACTGAATTTGTACATGTTTGTTCAGTGCCAAATGGGACAGTTTGGTGGCTGTCATACTCCATCAACCAAACGATGCTAGTATATACTGGGAGTATTCCGTGGACTGCAATGCTTTTGAAATCTGTTGAGCAAATTACACTTATTTTTAAATTTATGTAACTGTGGTTTGACATGCACTCTTGTCTTTCTGTCTGATCACTCAAGTCACTGCCAGCTGCCTCAGACTTGTAGACCTGTTCTCATCTATTATATCCATCAGCATTGTGATTCTCTAGACACATAATCTTCGTAAATTTTGATCCTGCCATAGATCCCCTAATGGGTCCACGGGCTTGTCATCAATGTGCCTTGTCTTTGGGCTGGGCTTTGAAGCAACAACAAACCTCTTAATGTCTGTGAGAATCTGGATTTCAAGAAGAATCAACTGTGATGTCAGACTGGTGATACAAGACCCTCTTTGCCTCACACATCCACATGCTGAGCTCAGAGTGGTCTCTTTTAATTAAAATTTGGATTTGGGCTTTTTCAAATGCATTTTCAGTGTTCTGCATGGGGGAGAAATGCTGCTCCTGCAGAGTGTAATTTCAGACTGGGAAAAACAGATGCAGATTTCATTCAAATATCTTTGAAGTTGCAGAGTGTCCTTAAACCCCAGAATATTTTTTTTCATGGCTTTTATATTCTCAGTGGTTTCCTGAACATTAGGGAACAGCTTTCATGAATTCACATCTCTGGAATTCTGAAACATGATTGGATAAATATTAAAGATAACCAAATTGAATTAAAATGAAAGTGAGTCAAATATACCCTAAATACAAAAATAATAAGGCAACACTTAAAGTATATTGTTACTAGCCAGGACTTTTGGAAAATGATAGACTGAGTGTGATCTTCTTACCAATGAAGCAGGGGTTCTTATGGTGAAAAAGTTCCTCTCCCTGTATATGTCAATGTATACATGCTGAAACAGAACTCAAAAGTTTATCTCTGTATAGAGCTAAAAACAGGGAGCTGGACAGGACCTTTCTGGGGTTCAATTTTTCTTTTCTTTTTAAAAATTTTTGTGAGTTATTTAATATTGATTTACTAAATTATGAGATAACAGGGGTATAATTCCACACCACCAGAGTTCTGTGCCCCAATTTCCTCCATTGGAAGCTACAGTAGTTCTCACATATGAGTTGGCTATTATTTCTGTAACTATCTGTCTATATTTATACATATTTGCCTATTTTTCCTATGTTCCTGCCTTCTCTTCCTTTCTAAGTCTCAACTACACCTGTTACCAAAGAAAGACCCAACACTGGCCACCAGCTATAGACCAATTTCTCTCCTCTCTGTGTCTTACAAACTCCTTGAGAGGCTGCTTCTGTCACGTATTTCTCCTCTTACAGAGAAATTCCTATCACCCGCTCAAACTGGTTTCCGCCCAGGAAGATCTACCTGCGAACAAGTCCTGGCCCTCTCAACTTACATTGAAAATGGATTCCAGAAGAATTTAAAGACGGGTGCTGTCTTTGTTGATCTCACAGCAGCCTATGACACGGTCTGGCACCGTGGTCTCCTAGTCAAGACCTCAAGATGCCTGCCTCCATGGGTGGCCAACACTATATCATTTCTTCTCCAAAACAGAAGATTCTGGGTCCATCTGGGTGACAAGTCTAGCAGATGGAGACTTGTCTCAAGTGGCCTCCCCCAGGGCTCTGTTCTGGCTCCTACGCTATTTAATATTGACATCAATGACCTCCCAGAAACTTCTTCAAGGAAGTTCATCTATGCCGATGACATCTGCTGTGCAACTCAGGCATCCAAGTTTGACATCCTCGAGGAAACACTCACGAAAGACATGTCTCTGATATCTGATTACTGTAAAAAATGGTGACTAATCCCTAGCACTGTAAAAACGGTATCATCTATTTTCCATCTACACCATGCCTCGGCCTCGCATGAGCTTAATGTGCAGCTTGACGATACGAGAATCCGGCATGAAGCCCAGCTAGTCTATCTTGGCGTTACTCTCGATTTCACGAACATCTGTCATTTCACGAACATCTCATAAAAGCTGCAGCAAAGGTGGGCGCGAGGAATAACATCATTGCAAGACTGGCCAGCTCCTCATGGGGCGCGAGCGCTTCCATACTACGATCATCATCTCTGGCATTATGCTATTCCACTGCAGAATACCGTGCCCCAGTATGGTTCCGTAGCCCCCATGTCCACTTGGTCGATTCCAAATTATATTCCTCCATAAGGATAATTTCTGGAACCATCCGTTCCACCCCGGTTCCATGGCTGCCAGTTCTTAGCAACATCGCCCCGCCAGATATTCGTCAGGATGCGGCATCATCTAAGTTCATTTCCCACATCTACGCTTGACCGGACCTGCCACTATACGCGGATATCTTCGCCCACCCTGTCCAACGCTTGACGTCTCGTCACCCAATCTGGTCCCCTACGCCTACACTGAACTTCTCTGTTCCAGTGTCTTGGAAACAGAGTTGGCAGTCAGCTGAGGTAAAGAACAAACACCTCATCACAGACCCCTGCAAGCGTCAACCCGGCTTTGACCTGGCACGTTATGATTGGGCCCTCCTCAATCGCTGTCGAACAGGCCATGGCCAGTGCGCCGCTATGTTCCATCACTGGGGAGCCAGAGACGATCCGAACTGCCCCTGCGGCTCCAGACAGACTATGACCCACATAGTCAACGACTGCCACCTCTCCAGATTCAAAGGAGGTCTCGAAACTTTACGTGAGGCTTAACCTGATGCTGTTGACTGGCTACGGAAGAAGGGCAAACGCTAGAAGAAGAAGAACTACTTCTGAATGTCCTTCCTCTTTTCTTCTCTCTCTCTGGGTCCTGATATAGAATTGAGTTTCAGAGCTCTGTGTTCAGTTTCCCCTAACATTTATTATTCACTGGGACCAAAATTCTTTATGAGGTGCAGAAGGTGGGAGGTCTAGCTTCTGTAATTGCTGCTTCACTGGACATGGGCATTGGCATGTTAATCCATACCCCCAGATTTTCCCTGTCTTTCTCAAATAGAGGATTCAATTTTCTTAACTCTGATGGATAACTGCTTTCTTTGTGTCTCACAATGCAGAATGAGGCATTTATTTCATACTTAGTAGATATTTGTAGTCTATTTTTCCTATTGTTTAACCCTCTAGAAGTATGGACCCAAGGTTATTGTGGGATGCAGAAGGTGGAAGTTCTGGCTTCTAGAATTGCTTCACCAATGAACATGGGTGTTGATGGGTTGATCCATACTCCCAGCCTGCCTCTCTCTTTCCGTAGTGGGGCAGGGTTCTGGGAAATCAGAGCTCCAGGACACACTGGTGGTGTTTTCTGTCCAGGGAAGTCTGGTTGGCATCTTGCTAGCATCTGGAACCTGGTGGCTAAAAAGAGAGTTAACATATAAAGTCAAACAAATTGTTGAACAATCATGGACCTAAAGGCTGGAACACTGCAGATGAAGAGTTGTGGGGAGGGTCCTCCATTTTGTAGATAGCTTGTAGTCATATTTTATATTCCAAAGGGCCTGTGGCTATACTATACTATTTTTTTCCCTGAGCCTGAAGTCTGCTATTCAGGTGGATCCAAGTTATTGTCTGGGGAGATTATGTCATGGCTAGAAAAAGGACCAGAAAGCTGGATCAGGGAAGAGAGTAGCTCCCAAATATGGGAAAGGTGTATAAATATTGTTAACTGTAAACCCCATTGATTTGATGTGATCTGGGGCCCATATTCAGCTTAGAAGCCTATGTTGACCTCTGCATTCCTCTAGATCTGAGTTCACATTCTGTGTCATGAGTAGGAACATTCCAAGCTGCCCCAATATCAGGACCCATCTTCCTCAGGTGTAGCATAGAGTATGTTGTCCAGCCTCTGTTCAAAGGATGAAACATTCTCTACGATTGTTGATCCAAGTTGAGGGCAACGTCCTATGGGGGCTCACAAAGGGGTCTTTTTTTGTTGTTCCAGATAGAGACGACTGGTAACAATGGAGAGAGGGATTTCTTTGAGGTCTAGGCCCATCATGTCTGTTTGGGAATCTCGGGACTCCCTGACTAGGGCCCCAGCTGATGGGGTGGCCTGATAGAGTCATCATTAAAGTATGCCAGTCTCTTACCTTTATTTATCTTTTGCAGTCCTTGCTTTTATAAGGTTAATTTTGGAGTGAGTGAGAGAGCTGTACTAGGAAGTAGGTGAGGAGGGTCTCTAAGTCTAAGTAGACACTATTTCATTAGGAACTTTATACTAACTCACTGCATACTATTGTGTACTACATCAAAAATCAAAGAATCATACAAAAGATCAATGAAGCCAAATGTTGGTTCTTTGAAAAATTAAACAAGATTGACAAACCCCTACCTAGACTTACTATTAAAAAAAGGGAGAAGACACAAGTTAATAGAATTGTAAATGATAGAGAAGATATCACAACTGACACCACAGAAATCCAGAAAATCATGCAAAACCTTTATGAAGAACTTCATACCACCAAGCTAGAGAATCTGGAAGAAATGGAAGAATTCCTAGAAACATACACACTTCCAAAACTTAACCAAGAAGAATTATAAAACCTAAATGCACCAATCACAGACAAATAAATTGAAACTTATTAAGAAACTTCCAAACAACAGAAGTCCTGGACCAGATGGCTTTACAAACGAATTCTATAAAACCATCAGAAAACAGTTAATACTTATACTACTAAAACTCTTCCACAAGATCGAAGAAGCGGGAACACTCCCTTCCACCTTTTATGAAGCCAACATCACCCTGACAAAAGCAGATAGGGACACAACAAAAAAGAAAAACTACAGACCAGTATCTCTGATGAACATAGATGCCAAAATATTGAACAAGACTCTGGCCAACCGGATACAGGAGTATTTCAAAAAAACTGTTTATCATGACCAAGTGGGATTTATCCCAGGAATGTAGTCTATTTAAAAAATATATATTTATTTATTTATTCCATTTTGTTTCCCTTATTGTTTTTTATTGTTGTGGCTACTATTGTTGTTGTTGTTATTGATGTCATCATTGTTGGATAGGACAGAGAGAAATGGAGAGCGGAGGAGAAGACAGAGGGGGAGAGAAAGAGACACCTGCAGACCTGCTTCACCGCTTGTGAAGTGACTTCCCTGCAAGTGGGGAACCAGGGGCTTGAATCAGGATCTTTGCGCCAGTCCTTGTGCTTTGCACCACCTGAACTTAACCTCATGTGCTACTGCCCACCTACCTATAGTCTATTTTTGTGCATACCTGCCTCTCCCCTTAGACTATCAAACTTAAGAGAATAAAATCATATTAGATGCTGATATCTCAGTTCCCTTCTGTTTTCCTCCAGACTCCTATCATCTTGTCTTTGAAGTTATTCTCAGTTTCTCAGAATTTGGTGGAAAAAAGAAGTTTGCAATGACCTAATCTGTAAACAAATAGAAGAAAAATTTTGCAGGAGAGAATTATAATGAACTTCAACCTTCTTATTTTTAACTAGTATACAGTACCTCCAAGAAGATTTCTAGCTTTCTCTTCCTTCTAGTATCTATAGTTTCCATATGTCTGTGAATGTTCTCACAATGGATTGCTTTTCTACTTTAGATAATGAAGCACCTTTGATCCCAATATGTGGACATTGGGAATATAACTTGATTAGACTTTTAGTCTCTAGAATCATCAAACCTGCCTGGAGTGTCATCACTCAAACCAGAACAGTGATTGGGGTCCTATGACTTTTCTGGTACTTTCCAGAACTCATGCTGTGAAGTTCAGAGAGAGTTCTGTGTGCAGAGAGTTTCCATAGCAATAGGTGAGAGAGGCCTCAGGTTCAATCCCGACACCACCAATATAGCCATTGCTTTCCTTTTTAAACACAGGGTTTAAAAAGGAAAGGAAAAGATTCCAATAAAGAAAACTTTAGCCACAATTACCTCTGGGCTTGCTGGTCATAGTTATCAGATCTGAGAAGTGACAGTGCTGTTAGCAAGCTCATATTCATGGTGGACCTACTTTGGATATCTACCACAGAGATGTCTTCTTCCCACCATGACTCACCCACTGCCATGTGTCCGTTCCTCCCTCTCCCTCTCTCAACACTCCTACCTTGACTTCATTTTATCATTTGGCTTTGTTTGTTCTCCCTGCTGAATGTGCACTCTGCAAAGTCTACAAGATTTGTTTCCTCTTTCTTTTATTATTCTGCAAACACTCCGCTGGCTTTGATTCTTCCTGCCATGTTCTCAAATACTTTGAAATGAGTGTGGCTTGCTCTTGGCAAGGTTGTCAGTGTTTCAGAGATGGCTGCAGACTTTCCACCACTTCTCTAGTCCTTTTATTTAAAGACACCATCACTTGACTTTGACCACTTCACCTCCTCAGAGCTTCCCTCCTGGGTCTTCATTCCCAGCTCGTTTGGTTTTGAAATCTACCAACCCCAGTTGTCAGTACAACCTCAGTGCTTGTAGGACTCCTCAGTTGACTGCCTGCATCCACCTGCATGTCTCTGGTTACGTGTACTTGCTAGTGGAACATTTTGCTATTCATCTGAGATCACTCTAGAGTTGAACAAGAGGGTGCTGGTAGGAATGCTGACACACAGTTTCAGCCTGTGATGCATCCAGATCTCCCCAAGGCAGGGCAGCTGGGAGTCCCAGCCCCAACTCATTCAAGCTGCATTCCTCACACACAGCCACTCACAAGTATTCACTTCAATCACATTTTCACACTGTTTGGCTTAAGCTCCTGGCAGCGTTCCTAAACACTCTGAGGAAATAATTCCACAAAGTGGCATAAATTAATGTGACTAATTAACATGATGTTAATTATTTGTAAATTGTATGTTTGGATACACATTACTTGAGAGGCATATGTTACATCCAATGTTTACCGAAACAAGTGACTGCTAATAGTGCCTCGAGAATGTTCCCTTCACAACAGTCAGCAAATGGAGCCTCCTCTAAAAATAAAAACTGTGTCCTCTGGGCAGCTGCTCTGACAACTAAATATAATCAGATTCCACCGAAGTATCCCACTCCCTTGAAAAGTGGGAGTTCCAGAGGCTTCCTGCTTCACACCTGGTGGGTTGGGAATATGACTTCATTAGAACACTTTCTTTCCAAGGTACACTGATGGGCACAGAAGTGGAACGCAAGGTCTTCCCCTCTGTGTCTATCTGCTCAGAACACCCCAGGGTTCTCCAAGGCAGATAGAAAGGTCTTTTTGAACCAGGACAGGTTCAAAGTCTATCAGCCTATATTGTTCACAATACCTAAAGTGTGAGCAGCCTAAATAGCCATCAGCCGATGACTGGATAAAGGAGTTATTTGGAATATACTCCATGGTAGACGTTTATGCAACCAGAAAAGATGATATTATACCCATTGGGGCAAAATAGATTAAACTAGTGGTGACCATACTTAGAAAAATAAGTGAGGACAAGAAAGACAGGTACTAGATGGTTTCACTCACATAAGTGTATAGAGAACTGAAACACATGAGTAAGAAAAAAATAAGGAAGGAAGGAAGGAAGGAAGGAAGGAAGGAAGGAAGGAAGGAAGGAAGGAAGGAAATGGGAAGGGAATGGGAAGGGGAAGGGAAGGGGGAAGAGGGAAGGGAAGGGAAGGGGGAAGGGAAGGGAAGGGGGAAGGGAAGGGAAGGGGGAAGGGAAGGGAAGGGAAGGGAAGGGAAGGGAAGGGAAGGGAAGGGAAGGGAAGGGAAGGGAAGGGAAGGGAAGGGAAGGGAAGGGAAGGGAAGGGAAGGGAAGACAAGCAAAAGTCTATCTCAAAGACCTTGTGAAACTATGGTTATGGTTGAGAGGATGGGGACAGAGAACATTGGTGGTAGGAATGGCATGGAGCTATACAGTGCAATCTTACAATCTTGTTAACCACTATATATTTGTGATTAGTGTATCATATATATATATGAAAAAACTGGGAGTGGGGCAGTAGTGCAGCAGGTTAAGTGCAGGAGGGGCAAAGAGCAAGGACCGGCGTAAAGTTCCTCCTTGAAGCAGGAGCCCTTGGATCCCCACCTTCAGGGGAGTCGCTTCACAGGCTGAAGCAGGTCTGCAGGTGTCTACCTTTCTCTCTGTCTTCTCCTCCTCTCTCCATTTCTCTCTGTCCTATCCAACAATGATGACAGCAATAAACAATAACAATAAAACAACAAGGGCAACAAAAGAGAATAAATAAGTAAATAAATATTTAAAAGATAATAAAAATTATCAGCCTATAAGTCTAGCCTATGTGAGAAGTTCCAGGTTCAGTCGTGGCACCTCCAAAGAGTCAGAATGCAGCAGTGAGTTTATCTGGTGTCTGTGCCCCTTCTGACTTATTTTCCTTGACATGACTCCTCCCAGCTGCATCAATGTTCTCGCAAAAGGCAAGATTCCATCTTTACCTCCTGCCAAGTTGAGTAGCATCCCATATTGTTTCTAGACCACAGTTTCTGTATTTACTCATCTGTTTTTGAACACTGGGTTTGTATCCATATCTTGGCTAGTTTATATAGAGAAGCTATTATTTTTTCAATTGTGAAATGAGTCCAGAAAAAAAATAGAAGTTCTTTCTTTGAACATATATCTTAGAGAAAATCCCCTGTGTTCAGAGTCTTACTGGCCCCAACATGGGTGTTGGCAGGATGATCCATACTCCCAGCCTGTCTCTCCTTTTCCCTAGTGGGGCAGAGATCTGGGGAGGTAGGGTTCCAGGACTGTTGTTTTCGCCGGGCTAGCTTCATGGGCGGGTAACAGACGACCAGGGACTCATGGTTGAGCTGTAGGCAGTATCTCTTTATTCATGCAGGACGCAGCACAATCTAAGACGAGCTAAGCTAAACTCAAGTACCCTAAAACTCACAATGCTGTCTTTATATATACTTGCCAAGTAGGGTGGAAACAGGATGTGACATAGAGAGGGTGGAGAGAAAAGTGACTGGCGAAAATCAGAGTGTGACAAGGAGGGGGTGGAGCAGGCGAGAATCCTATCACTGAACCACCAATGCCCTGGAGGGATGGTGGTACTTGTTAACAGTGGTTATGTAAATAGAATGAAGTGGTTATGTAAATAGAATAGTGTTAAGCAGGGGGGATTTAAACCAAATGAAACAGAAGGGGTCTCATGCATACCAACACAGGACACATTGGTGCGGTGTCTGCCCAGGGAAGTCAGGTTGGTGTCTTGGTAGCATCTGGAACCTGGTGGCTGAAAAAGAGTTAAGATATAAAGCAGAACAGATAGTTGACTAATCAGGAACATAAAGGCAAGAATATTGCAGGTGAAGATTGGGGTTTCTGTTTTGGAAAAAGCTAGTAATTCTATTTTTGGTATATTCCAAGGGGGCCCATGACTTACTAGTTTTTTTCCTGAGCCTGACATCTAATATGCAGGTGGACCCAGGTTATTGCCAGAGACATCCTTCTAACCATCCTATAGAGTACACAATAGGAAAGTTTTCTCTCAAGGTCAAAGTGGCTCTCTCCATCTCTCTCTCTCTCTCTCAATAAGAAGTCTCATAACATAGGTCACCCATTTTCTTTTGCTTTTTTATATAACCAGAGCACTGATTATCTCTGGTTTATGGTGGTACAGGAGATTAAACCTTGGAGTTAGAAGCCTCAGGCATGACAGCCTGTTTGCATAACCATTATGCTATCTACCCCTGCCCAGGTCACCCATTTTCACAGAATTGGGGATAAGGCAAAAAAAAAAAAAAAAAGTTCAAAAAAGACAATATTGTCTCTGTTATCACCACCAGCTTTATAAACCCTTTTTAGAATTATATTTCACCAATGAAAGAGAAATGCAAGGAGAGAGAGAGAAAGAACATTGCTTAGCTTTGCTTATAGTAGTGCTGGGAATTGAACTTGGGAACTTAGCATTTCAGGCATGAAAGTCTTTTCCAATACCATTATGTTTTGTCCACAGCCTTTTAAATTCCATTAAAACATTATTCCAAAGCGCTATGATCTTTGTTGATTTATGCTGTTGCTGTTGTATGTTTTTTTAGATAGATAGGAAGATAGATAGATGATAGATAGATAATTGATTGATAGATAATTATAAATAAATATCACAGCACTGAAATTTCCTTCAGTGCAGTGGGATCTGAGATCAAACCCAGGTCATGTCCATGGCAAAGCAGGATACAATATCCAAGTAAGCTATTTTGCTAACCTAATAGCACAAACTTTGTTATTAGCTAACTATCAGGGTTTTTTTTTTTTTGCCAGTCTCTAGTTTCTGACATCAGGAAAATAATGAAGAAGAGGAGTTAATATTGACTCAGTATTTTGCATGTACACTATGCACTGTTCTCAGTCCTTTTCACAAACTTGCAGTTGGCATTTGTATTAGAATTGCCATTTGACAGATGAGGAAACTGAGGCAAAGAGGTTAAGAATCACTGACTTGACAGACCCTGGACCAGGCTGTCTATATCTACAATTGTTCTCATGCTTCCTAGGAGGAATCAGACACATACGCTGCAAAACGTGATATCACACACATACACACATACACACACACACACACACACATACACACTGTTTAGATAGACATATTACACATAGAAGTCTTGCTAAAGTTTGGCTGTTCTTTATGCCAGAGAAATCTGTTAAATACATTGATTTTTTTGGTGTTGTTGTTTTGTTGTTGTTGTTATTGTTATTGTTGTTGCTGTTGTTCTTGTTCAAGTTAAAGCCAACATCTACGTGTCTTCAGAAATCTAAGTGAAAAGTTTATTACTCATTAGCATAATTAAATCTTGGTTGTGTATTTTTCCAGGGAACTTTGCAGGCAGAGGTAGACCTCAGCATGAGGAATAGAAGTATTTCTGTCATTTTCCAGTAGACTTGCAATTCCCACTTCAGTTTACCCTGAAGGCCAAATCTCACAGTCACTTCTTGACAGCAGAAGGTTCCAGACAGCGTGCCTTCTGGGCTTGTACCAAGAGCAGACATCAAGGAGTGAAGCTGGAAGCTGAGGTTTGGCTTCCTGCTACAATCCAGCTAACAAAGGATTAATATTTTTCTTTTCAACATTTAAAAAAAGGAGTTTTATAAGGAAGCATCAATTTTTAAACCAGAGACTTTCTGTGGTTTCTAATTTTTTTATATAAATTCAAATTATTAGCTGCAGCTACCATTTTTAAACTTTGGTCTGCTTTATACTAACTCAGAACATTAAAACTTCAGAGCCCTTCATCTGTGAATTAATCATGGGCACAATATATGCAGTTGGGATCTAGCTATAAATATAAATGAAATTGCTCTAGCTGTAGCTGCATTAAAAAAAATAGAAGGAAAGAAAAACTAGAGTGATTTGAAGTTTTGAGTTTAAAAAAATCGAGGGATTTCAAAGAAGGAAAAATGGAGGTACATCGAGAGGAGTGGTTAGGTATGATACAATCTCTCTGCATTACAATATTGGGCTTTTGTGGGAGACACACTTCATATGGGGGAGCTGGAGTCCGGCAAATCAGCTTCTAAGCTTTCCTGTCAAGGTGAAAAGAAGTGAATAGTGTTTACCAGACTCTGGACTATCTTTCTCACTTGACCCACAGACTTATGGAAGGAAACCGAGGACATTGATCACTGTGAAGGATAACCACTGGATGGCTTAGAACATTTTTTCTAAGCTGGCAAGACAGGTTCACCAAGCTGGGGAGCTGGGAAAGGGGGTTCAGGAAGGGGCAGAGATGAATGAGCAGCTCTAAGGTCCTTAGAGTCAACACACCCCCCCCCCCGCCCCAACACACACCCCTGCAGAGAAATGAAGGGCAGGAATCTCTGGGGAGCTTCCCATCAGCTTCTGTTGAAGTGTCTTCACCTCTGATGAGGGAGTGGGAAGGAGGTGGACCTTGAGACTCTGAACTTCCATGCCAGTGGTGACACTTAGTAGCTACAGGGCCTGAGACTCTGAGCTTCAAACTCTTCTTGTATCCGTTAAGACCTCTCTCACTATTTTGTTAGTCATTGGACTTCACCACTCCAGGCTGACTTTTTGAAATAGAGAGAAGAAAGGGACTGGGGTGGTGGTGGTGGTGGTGGTGGTACACCTGGTAGACACACATATTACGATGCAGAGGCACCCTGTTCAAACCCCCATTCTCACCTGCAGGAGGGATGGTTCACAAATGGTGAAGCAGTGCTGCAGGTGTCTCTCTGTCTCTCCTCTCTCTATCTGCCCCTTCTTTCTCAACTTCTCTGAGTCTCCAAAATAAATGAAAATTGCACACACACACACACACACACACACACACACCATTGAGACAAGAGGAAAAGACAGCTCAGCACCAAAGCTTCCCCCAGGTCAGTGTGGGCCAGGCTAGAATCTGTGTCCATCTTACAGGAAAGCAGGCTCCCACCCAAGTGAGCTATTCTGCTAGCCCAAGATCATCTAACTTTTTTTTTGCCACTAGGATTATCACTGAGGTTTTGTGCCTGCACAAGGCATCCGCCTTTCCTTGTGTCTGCAGACATTTTCATGCTCTTTTTCTTTCTTTTATTTGATAAGACAGAGAAAATGACTGGGGCTGGGCAGTGGTGTGCCCAGTTAAGCACACATAGTACTAAGCACAAAGATCTGAGATGAAATCCCTGTTCCCCACCTTCAGGGGAGATGTTTCACAAGTGATGAAGCAGGTCTGCAGGTGTCTAGCTTTCTCTCTATGTGTCTGTCCCTCCTCTCTCAACTTCTCTCTGTTATATCCAATAAAATGGAAAAAAATATAAACTCCATGAGCAATGGATTCATAATGCTGGCACTGAGCCCCAGTAATTAACTCTGGAGGGAGAAGGAGAGGGAGAGGGGGAAGGAGGAGGGGGGAGGGGGAGGGGGGAGGGGAAGGGAGGGAGAGAGGGGGAGGGGGAGAGGGAGAGGGAGGGAGAGAGGGAGAGACAAAGGGAGAGGGAGGGAGAGAAGGAGGGAGAGAGAGAGGGAGAGGGAGAGGGAGGGAGAGAGGCAGAGGGGAGGGAGAGAGGGGGAGGGGAGGGGGAGAGGGAGAGGGAGGGAGAGAGGGAGAGACAGAGAGAGGGAGAGAGAGAGGGGGAGGGGAGGGGGAGGGGAGGGGGAGAGGGAGAGACAGAGGGAGAGAGAGGGAGAGGGAGAGGGAGGGAGAGAGAGAGAGAGGGAGAGGGAGAGGGAGGGAGAGAGAGAGAGAGGGAGAGGGAGAGGGAGGGAGAGAGGAAGAGAGGGAGAAGGAGAGGGAGGGAGACAGAGAGAGCAGCAGCAGCACTGTTTCACTGCTCATGAAACACTGCTTCACCTGCAAGAGGGCACACGAGGCTTGAACCCAGATCCTTACACATGGTAATGTGTGTCCTCACCTGGTGTACCACTCCCAGCCCCAGCAATCACCTGCTTAAGGTTGCCACAGAGAACAACTGAGATCAGCTGCGTTCATCACAGGCCTACAGTCTCTAGCTGCTAGAGGCTGAGGTTGCAAAGACCAATCACAGAGAATCCTCTCTTAACCTCAGTGACAGGTCCCTGGAAAGCAGACTTTAAAGAGAAAGATGGATTGGGAAAAAGATCCTCCAGTGAACCATCTTGCTCTTTAAATTCCATTGAGAATTTTTTTTTTTTTTCATCAACCATCTTAAAGAGGGGAAGTTGAATGATATCATTTGTGGACATGTTCCATCTTTCTCGAGGAATACATCCTCCTCTACAAGAGAACATGGGCAGATGGACAAGAATTAGAACAGGCTGGGAGAAAGAAAACCCACCAACTACAGGTTTGGAGCAGAGGGTTCATGGAGGAGAAAACTGAGGAAGCCTAAGGGTGCTCTGAGGTCTTCAAGGCCTAGAGCCCAGTTCACCTGCTCTGCAGATGGGACTGTTTACCAGGGTCTATCTGTCTTACTAGGCTCACCATTCAGGAATGAACTTTCTCTTCACTTCATACAGATCAGCTGTATGGCTGTTAACTCACTAGCACACAGCTCACCTTTAAAAAAAAAAAAAAAGATGAATGGGGGCCAGGCGGTAGTGCACAGGGTTAAGCACGCAGAGTACAAAGTGTGAGGACCCACACAAGAATCCTGGTTTGAGACCCCTGACCCCACATGCAGGGGGCTTTGATTCACAAATGGTGAAGCAGGTGTGCAGGTGTCTCCCCCTCTTTGTCTTCTCTTCTCCTCTCAATTTCTCTCTGTTCTATTCAAATAAATTGGAAAATAAAATGGCCAAAGGAGCAGGAATTTATAGTGCAGGCACCAAGTCCCAGCAACAACCCTGGAGGCAAAGTAAATAAATAAAGTTTTTTTAAAAAAATATTGACTTGTCAATGACTTGCAATGCTGAATAAATTCTAGAAACAAGAGCTTCATACTTCTCTGTGTGTATAAAGCTACCTATTTAAGGCACACAATTGAATTTTTATATTTATTTATTTTCCCTTTTGTTGTCCTTTTTTATTGTTGTTGTAGTTATTATTGTTGTTATCACTGATGTCATCATTGTTATATAGGACAGAGAGAAATGGATCGAGGAGGGGAAGACAGAGGGGGAGAGAAAGACAGACACCTGCAGACCTGCTTCACCGCCTGTGAAGCGTCTCCCCTGAAGGTGGTGAGCCGGGGGCTCGAACCGGAATCCTTACACCAGTCCTTGTGCTTACAGTTCAATTTTTTAAATATCATTGACTTATTTATTTTTTAATTTTAAGTTATTTGGTAGAGTCTGGGAGACACCAAGATGAAAGGTGGAGATAGAGAGGAAGAGAGAGAGAGAGAGAAGCAACACTGCTTCAACACTCATAAAGCTTTCCTTGAACAGATGGGAGCAGGGGCTTGAACCCAGGTCCTTGTGCTTGGTAACATGTGCATTGAACTGAGTGTACCACCACCTGGCCCCCTTAGCTTTCTTCAGATGCTTGTTCTGTTTTCTTGATTTTTTAAAAACACTTTTTATTAGTGATGTAATAGTGATTTACAAGATTAGATTTCAGGAGAATGGTTCCACATTAAACTCATCACCAAGTTCTGTGTCCCTACCCTTCTCTGCCTCCCAACATGACCACTATTATTCTCGGAAAGTCTTGGAGACAGTTTGACTGCACAGAACAGTTCTCTATTTTCCACAGATAAAGCATTTCCCTCCTTATTCACTTCTTAGGCATAACCGCCTCCAACCCTATCCATTTGGCCCCATAGGGTATGATATTATTTTTGTTACAGAATAGTACTCTGCCTGCCTGCTGACTGTGCAGTCATGAACACAGTCAACTTTAGGACATTCTCTGTAATTATCCCCTTAAAGAACCCCCACCCCCACTCCCCCGGCCTATGAGCAGACACTTTCCGTTCTTCCTTGCCCAGCTCTTGGCCACCAATAAGTTTCTGCAGATCTGCATAGCCACACATATGCCATAAATGGAATCATACCAGATGTGGTCTTTTTTGACTGGCTTCTTTCCCTTAGCATAGGGTCTCCATGATTTTCCTACATGGTAGCATTTATCAAAATCTATTTCCTTTTAGGGATCAGATACTATTCTATTGTAAAGTGATACCATTTTTAATTTGCCCACTCCTCAAATGATGGGTATTTTGGTGGTCTTCATCTGGAGGGCTAATGTAAATAATGCTGCCATGAATATCCATGTGTAGAGTGTGTTGATACATAGTTTCGTGTCTTGTGTAGATACATACTGGTATACTGGTATTTATTTGTAATGCGATTGAATTTGGTTTTAGCCGTTATGTGTAGTGACATTCTGAAGCCCTAAGCCCTATTTGAACTTCCCTCACCCCCTTATTGGACGGGATTAATAGTTTACAATCAGCAGTAAAATATGGTAGTTGGTACATGTATAACATTTCTCAGTTTTCCACATAACACTCAACCCCCCTCCCCTCCTAGGTCTTCATATACCATCATATTCCAGGACCTGAACACACCCCCCTCCTGCTGCCCCAGAGTCCTTTACTTCGGTGCAATACACCAATGTTTGAACTTTTGAGTGTCAGACTCTTCCAAATTGGGTGCATCATTTTTCTCATTTTTTCTTACTACCTGACATATCACCACCTATTTGAAACTATACTAAGAGAAAGAAGCAGAGGGAAAGAGGGAGTTTTTTTTTTTTTTCTTCCCATTAGTTCATGGGATGGCTTTCCTGTTACTGTGACGATATTCTATATGTCCAACCTCAATTGTCATTACTTGGCGGTATTTCTTTGTAAATGTGTATTGAATTTGATTTTTAGCCATTATATGTTATTTTTTGTTCATAGCTCTACAAGTCCATTGGAAGGAACCCAGCTGGGACCTGGTGGGACTGAGTTTGGCACTGATCTATAGGTCGGATTCATTCAGTGGAGGTTGCTATGGAGACAGTCACTATGACAGGCATACAAGAAGCCTTGTCAAAAATTTCCTATGGCCAAAGCACATCACACAGATCAGCTCAAAAGTCAACAGTGTGGGAAAGTTGGCTCTTCTTCTTCTCCTTCTCCTTTTTCTCCTTCTCCTCCTCCTCCTCCTTCTTTTTTTTTCTTCTTCTTTTCTGGTAGTTTCTACAATGTTATATGGCCAAGTGTGAATTTTATAGTCCTATCATACTGATGTAGTAAAGGGTTGGGAAGAATTAACTAATATTCTGGTGCCAATAGGAAAAATAGAGTACCATAAAATAAAGGTTTTTGTTTTTGTTTAGTCAAACCAGGAGAATAGGCAAAAAAATAAATAATAATCAAGGGAAGACAGTTTCTCATCACAGAAAATAAAATTTTAAAAAATAAATCAATGTGAATCATTGCAATGTCTTTCTTTCTTTTTTCCACCAGCATTATTTCTGAGTTTCAGTATCTGCACTACAAATCCACCACTCCCAGCAACCATTGTTTTTCTTTATCCCTGCCTTCCTTCTCCTTTCTTTCTTTCTTTCTTTCTTTCTTTCTTTCTTTCTTTCTTTCTTTCTTTCTTCCTTCCTTTCTTTCTTTCTTCCTTTCTTTCTTTCTTTCTTTCTTTCTCTCTTTCTTACTTTCTTCTTTATCTCTGTTTTCTTTCTGTCTCTTTCTTTCTTTCTCTCTTTTATTTCCATAGAACAGAGAAGAATTGAGAGGAGAGAGGTAATGAGAAGGGGAAACAGCAGCACTGCTTCACCATTTGTGAAGCTTCCCTAATGTAGTTGGGGACCAGGGGACTTGTACCTAGGAGTTGGCATACTGTAACTTCTATGCCCATTTGGTGCACCACCATCCAACTCCCATGACTGTAACTTGTTGGAAATGTGATTTACTGAAGATGTGAAGGTATTTGTCATTTTAACCACAAATATTGTAAAAACTATAACAAATATGCAGGTATTTGCAATTTGGTTTTATCTATCCCATCTCAATGTTCAGAGTGTCGTCAAATACTTGCTTATTTCAGAGAATTACAAAAAATGGGAGGATGGAAAGAGTCTGCAATGACATTTCATTTTGTCTGTAGACTAGCTATAAAATATTTAAAAGGAGACTGATTCCAGACTCAATGTTGCACCTTCTTAAGGAAGCTTGACCATCTGCAATACTCCTGGGTTTACTTAGATTCTACTGCTTTTTGAGATAGACCTTGAAGTAGATTATCACCCCTTTTTACACACACACACACACACACACACACACACACACACACGCATGCACACATGCACAAAACATTGAGACCTGGGGAAAAAAACAAATTCATAGCCACCAAATGACATTTCTGAGATCTGACATGAAATTCTCTGCACCAACGCCCCCTGTGATCAACCACAACCATGTTTCTGAACAGGACAATCCCTGAGTCTGCCTTTCCTAACACATTCAGCCACCTTGTAGTAGTTCAACTAGATTTTCTTTGTTTTCAAATAGATAACTAACATCCATTTTGCAGTTTTGCTTACAATGTAAATCTACTAATCCCTTTTGTAAAATGGATTGTTATAAAAGAAAAAGCTTGTCTGCAAGTGAGCTATTAATATCTTAGGTTCTGAATTTGAATTGATGGAATCTGATTTTTTTTTTGTCACCACATTTATTTCTGGGACTTGGTACCAGCATGACTCCACTATCCCCTGTGGTCAATTTTAAAATAGAAAGGGAGTTGTCCTGGAGGTGGTGCAGTGGATAAACCATTAGACCCTCAAGCATGAGGTCCCAAGTTCAATCCCTGGGAGCACATGTACCAAAGCGATGTCTGGTCTCTCTCTCTCTCTCTCTCCCCTTTCTCACTAATAAATAAATCTCTGGAATAAAGCTTAACAGAGAGGGGGAATAAAAAGCATTACCTCATCACTCATAGAGCTTTCCCCCACTGCAGGTGGAGACCAGGGTGTTGAAGCTGGATGCGTGCATATAGTAAGGTATACTCTACCAGGTGAACGACCTCTTAGCACCTGCATTTTCAGGGTTTAATCTGACAGATTTCGCACTTCTGAGTAAATTTCAGTCATTGTGCTTTTTTCTTTTGTCACTGAGCACACCTAGGCAGGAATTCACTTTGTTCTATCGGAATATTGGGAAGGACTCTCTCTTTCCCAAATCCAGGGCTTGTAGTACAAGTTCTTTCCTCCTATCTATCTGTCTGTCTGTCTATCTGTCTATCTATCTAGTGGGCTGCTGGGAACAAAGAAGATGATTGAATAATTCCTGAAATGGTAACCTGTTGATGAGGATAAAAGAATAAGGAGCAAGGAGGTGAATTAGTCTGCACAGCCAATATGAATGGTGACCAGAGAAAAGATAGATTAAGGAGAGAAGATTATAGGGACCTACTAGAAGGGGTTATGAAAGAGCGAAAGAGGTCTTATCCAAAAGATAAGTCACAAACTGGTTAATAGGAAACGCCTAAAGATGAGGTTGAAAGGGACACATGGGGACCTCGCTGGAAGAAGGAGCTAATGACATCAGATCAGCCTGCCTTAAGGAGACACCTGCTGCTTGAGTGAACACACCGCTCTAATACCATTCACTTGTGTCTCTGCTAGCCAGCATTCTGTAGTCAAAGAAATTCTGTCAAAGTCAGAACTTGCCAAAGTGGCGATTATAAATCTCCTCTGAATGCTCTGCTCTTATACTTCCACTGAGCTTAGTCAGAGGAGGCTGCCATTCTTGGCGACGACATTCCAAAGGACAGGACGGGGTGTCTCCATCCGACCAGAGACAGCTGCACAGCGAGAGTGTTCATAAACTGTGCTTGAGAGATTGACAAGCTGACAAAACACTGACGAAAAGCAATTACTCAAGAAGCAGCTCTTGGAAAGGTTGTTTGTTGTTTTGGAGAGCCAAAGAAACAGCGCAAGAACAAGTTAAGATGCTGTTTCTGCCATTGTACGAGAAATGATTTCCCCCCAAATGCATTCCAAGACTCTGTCTGTAAGGAAAACATCCTTAAGTGAAGTGACACATTCTCACACAAAAAGAGTTCATTATATTTATTTGTGAAATGGACTTAATTGCTGGACAGCTTTTTTCAAGATCATTAATTACACTCCACCAAAGATCAAACTATAGAAGTTATTTTAAGACATCTACACAGCAGATGCTTAGGATAGACAGAACATTCACGGTGCTTAAAGGAAAAAATTGTCTTATTAGCTTGAAATAATGACTATTTTGAGGCATCATCTGCATACTCTATTTTAAGAATAATTTGCCTTCTCGGTTTAGAAAATGCAAAGGAGTGGGGGGTTTAGCACCATTTAACAATAATATTAGTGGTGATACTGATTGTCGTCAAACCATGTTTAGGTCTTTTTTTTTTCTGTACCAATTAGCCATGCTAAATGTTTTATTTGTGGCATCTTACTAAACATTTGGTACCACTTTATGAGAAAGGAGTTGTTATCAGTCTTTTTTAAAAAAAATTTTATATTTATTTATTTTCCCTTTTGTTGCCCTTGTTGTTTTTTATTGTTGTTGTAGTTGATGTCATCATTGTTAGATAGGACAGAGAGAAATGGAGAGCAAAGGGGAAGACAGAGAGGAAAGAAAGACACCTGCAGACCTGCTTCACTGCCTGTGAAATGACTCCCCTGCGGGTGGGGAGCCGGGGACTTGTGTTATCAGTCTTTTATTGTAGATAAGGAATCTGATCTTTGAGACATCACATTGCTTTTCCAACACTGTACAATTAGGAAGCACTGAAATTCGGATTGAAACAGAGGTGAGACTGAACACATGCCCTGGGCACTGCAGTTAGTACATATGGGGTCTCCATGGGAGTTAGGAAAAAGTGCCTCTCCCTGGAGATACTTTTATCTCCATCTGTTAGAGAATTGTTGTTAAAAAAGAAAAAAAAAAAAAAAAAAAAGGAGAAAACTGATTGTGTAGACTAAGACGGCTTACTGCCATCTACCGGAAGCTTGTAACAAATGCACAAACCCAAGATGCCCTAAGTGTGAAAGGTATTCTCCCTTTACCATTTCTCCCTTCCACACACCCGTCTCCCCAGTTTTCCTATGAACAGAAAGAGGAGTCAGTTCTCCTGCCTGCTCCCTCCCAATCTCTTCTTTCTCATTCAGTCTGAAACATGAATGAGACACCATACCGATCTTGGTATCAATGGGCTCTCTGATCGCACAGCATCCCTCAATGGCCACCTGCAACGTGCTGGCATTCACCTGTGTGGGTGGAAAGAGTAGCAAGAGAGAATATCTGCCTGTCAGCTTCTCACTGCCAAGGCAGGAAGATAATGGAAAGACATGATTACAACAGGAACCACCTCCAAGTGGCTGGTCTTGGCCACTCCATGAGAATGTCTTTGGCACTGAGAAGGAGAGGAAGCCTGAATCTGGGCTCATGGAAAAGAAGTTTGATCCAAACATTATTTGCTCAGCAATAGTGTTCATTGATCCCTTACTGTATTTGGTTGGATTTCTTTTATTTCTCTAAAATGTAAATCTATGTGCTGAGACTTTCTGATCTTGACTGAATTCATGTTCTCCTCAAGTTTTTCTTTACTATGCCAGTTTATGGGACATTTCTTTGGGGAAGGAATTTTTGTGCTGGTTCTTTTCCCACTATGTTTTCCTCTTTTTCAACATATTTCTTCACATATCCACACGGTTACTATGTAGTTCATTTTCATATTTATTGCAGTGGGGATTCAGGGCTTGTAGCTGACCTGCTACATATGGTAGCAGCTCTGGGGACCTTGTTTATTTCAGTGCTACTCTAGACAGGTGTGATTTCTTTCTGACTGATTCTCTTTTCTGAGGCAATTTGACTTCTGGGAGATGAGACTAGATGTGGAAGTCGTGATATGTAGAAATCTGCTATTCTGCTTCTGAGTTGTTTGTTTCTTTCCTTGGCTACCAATTCTTAAATTTCATTCCACTAAGTCATGCCTTCATATCTTTGATCACTTAGTAAATACTTCTTCTTCTACTCCTTCTCCTTCTCCTCCTTCTCCTTCTCCTTCTCCTTCTCCTTCTTCTTCTTCTTCTTCTTCTTCTTCTTCTTCTTCTTCTTCTCTTTTTTCTGATAATATTCATTTTTTCTGTCTTACTATAACTTCACACAGAGATATGACTTCTGAATCTTTGTCCCTCCTCTCAGACTTTTATCTTTCTTATATGCATCCTTTCTTCCTGAAACTAATTGCTCTCCCAATACAGTTCTCTTATCAGCCTAGGTTCTCATTACTGAAAGTGTTCTCTTTTCTTCCTTTGTCACTGAACACATGTTCTTCCCTGTAGGCTCGTTTTCCTTCATAGATGCTAAAAGATAATTCTCTTTGACTAGTCTAGATATTTCTCAGATACCAACTTCCTGGTTTGTCCCTGTTCTTTCCCGAGATGAAATGTGCTTCCCTTCAAATGCTTTCCCTGCTTATTTTCTGTTGTCTACTCCTCGGAGAAGCACCACCCCCTCAGTATTCTACTTCTTACTCCTGAACCAAACCCACAGTTTGAATGTCCCATCTTTTCTACCTCTTCAGCTTGATATGTTTCTCTTTATAGCTTTTATTTGTAACCAGTATTCTGTCATTCTTTTTTTAATATTTATTTATTCCTTTTTGTTGCCCTTGTTTTATTGTTATAGTTATTATTGATGTTGTTATTTATGTCACCATTTGTTGGATAGGACAGAGAGAAATGGAGAGAGGAGGGGAAGACAGAGAGGAGGAGAGAAAGACAGACACCTGCAAACCTTCTTCACCGCCTGTGAAGCGAGTCCCCTACAGATGGGGAGTCAGGGGCTCCAACTGGGATCCTTACTCCAGTCCTTGAGCTTTGTGCCACCTGCACTTAACCTGCTGCTCTACCACCCAACTCCCGTTATTCTGTCTTTCTTATGCAGATAGCCCGAGGATACAAGGCGACTAAGGTGCATACTTTATCTTTTGCCACCATTGTATCACTGGGACTTAGTACTTGCAATTCCACCATTCAAGGTAGCCATTTTATCTCTTCTTTTCTATTTTGATAGAACAAGAGATAGAGAGTCTTGTCAAGTCCCCCACCACGACCCACAAGTGGGGCCCTGAGGCTTGAAACTGGGTCATTGCATTTGATAATATGTTCATTCTACTGGGCATACCACTTCCTGGCCCCACACATATGTTTTAAGTCAACATTAAGCTAGCTGCCTTATAAGGAAAACTAAAGCTAAGCTCCATCTGCCAGAAAAACAGTAAGATATTAGTTTGTTTCTTTGTACCATGAAGATGGGAACTCTGAACTTAAAGTGAAAACTGAACCAACTTAAGTGAAAACAGAAATTTTCATTGAGAGATCCTGGTTGAATGTGGACTAAAAAAAAAAAAAAAAATGGTAGTATTTCCTAGTAAGGACCAGTTCCAAATGTGAATCTTATGTTGAATACGAGATATTAAATGAACAGTTTGTTGAGAACTCTCTAGAAGAAATCTGCCCTTTCCAGAGAAAACTGTGTAACAAATATCAGGGTCTGGGTCATTTAAATGTCAATTACCAGCTGTAAGATCTCTGCCAAGTTACTTCAACTCTCTGTTGGCAACATTCCTTACATGTAGATGGGGGATAATAGTAATACTCAAATGAGACTCTGTTGTGAGGATTACAAGTAACAAGTGGTTTTAATAGCACCTGCTGGTGAGTGGCCAAAAGCATTAGCTGTTGCTACAGCTATTACTTTCCTTTTTCCCAGGCTTCTAGGAAACGACAGGGAAGGAGAAGGGATGAACACATACCCCTAACATTGTCCTGCTGGCTTAGCTCTTAAGCAATTGGGTTTATCACTTACATAATGATTTATTTGTGTTATTAATGCAATTATTAATTTTTCAAAAAAGAATGGTTCTTTGATGATCCACAAGGTAGAATACATTTCCTCCTTACAGTGTAAAGGAGTAATAAGACGCAAACATGACCACACTAGAAGTAGCATATTCCAACTGACATGAGAACTAGAAAGAAATCAAGAATACTACAAAAATGCAGAAAATAGGACAGCCAGAGAAAAACCAGTAAAGCATTAGACTTGAATGCCTAAGCTTCTGGTTGGGTCCCTAATTTTATCTTCCCCTACCCTTGTGTGTGGTCTCTCTCTCTCTCTCTCTCTCTCTCTCTCTCTCTCTCTCTCTCTCTCTCTCCATATATATATATACATACATATATATATATATATATCCCTCTGAAGCCAAGTCATGCCCATGCCATGGCACAATTAGCTTTTCACCTTTATATTACTGCATGTGGCAACGGAAATTCAGGAGGTTTTTTCCCCCCCTTCCCACACACTAATAGAAACACTTTTTCTAGAATTAATTCTATAAGATATCACTCAAGGGAAAAAAATGTAGAACCAAGTAAGGGGCATCTTTTTATTTGTTTTCATTGTCTTCCTTTTGTAAACTTTATTCTTTTTTTCTTTCAATACTCTCAGTGTGTTCTCTGAAACTTACTCTCACAAGTTGAAGAAGCCAAGCCTGAGTTTACCTGTGTGTTTTTTCACTATGAGGGAACAAGGCATTTGAACCGGGGCTTAGAATCTCCAAATTGGAGATAGTCTCTGTCTTCCCAGGAAAGCCTGTACTGACTTCTTTCACAGAGCACATGCTGATGTTTTACTGTCAAGACCTTTCCTTCTTTGTATTAACTACTAAATAGATGACAAGCTTTCGTGCAAGAATTGTAAGATGCCTGCCTATCTTTTTGTCCTAGTACCCAGAACAGTGCTTGGCAGGTAGAAGGAATAAACGCTATGAATGTTTCCTGGATGAATAAACAAATGAAAAGTGACAAACTTGCAAAGGGCAAAGGAAATGATGGAGCAAAACCAATAGTTTTGCTATTGAGGACACATCAGATACCATTTACTTATATCCACCTCCTATTCATTCAGATGATTCCTGAAGTTTTGTTTCAGATCCAGCTGTTTTTAATTATAATTAGAAATCTCTTATAATTATATTATCTCATTCCTGGGTATTTACTGGCTGGAGGATTAAAATATGTGAATTTGAAAAGATAAGTGCATCGACATGTTCATTTCATCAGTATTTATAATAGCCAGGGATGAGACAGAGAGCCTAAGTACACTTAGATGAATACTAAATAAAGAGGATCTCACACACACACACACACACACACACACACACACACACACACGAATACAGATTAGCTATTAAAGTAGTGAATTCACTTTCTTCACCTCATCTTGGTTGGAGTTTGAAAGAATCATGTTAAATGAGATAAGCCAGAAATATGAATATGGGATGATCTCATTCATAGACAGAAGTTGAAAAATAAGAACAGAGGGAGTCCGGTGGTAGTGCAGCAGGTTAAGTGTATTTGGCGTGAAGCGCAAGGACCAGTGTAAAAGAGCCCAGTTCAAGCCCCTGGCTCCCCACCTCCGGGGGGGGGGGGTCACTTCACAGGCAATGAAGCAGGTCTGCAGGTGTCTCTCTTTCTCTCCCCCTCTCTGTCTTCCCCTCCTCTTTCTATTTCTCTCTGTCCTATCTAACAACGATGACATCAATAACAACAGCAAAAATAATTATGACAACAAAAAAAGAAGAACAGAAGGAAAAACACAACCAAAGTTAGTGTGTTGCACCAAAGTAAAAGACTTTGGGTGTGGGGGAGGGCTCAGGTCCTGGAAGATGGTGGTAGATGAGGACTTAATGTGAGTTGAATTGTTATGTGGAAAACTGAGAAATGTCACACATGTATAAACTGCTGTATTTTACTGTTGGCTGTAAAGAATTAATACCCCCTCCAATAAAGAAAGAATAGGAAATCTTGTCACGTGCAATAACACAGGTGGACCCAGATGTTATCATGCTCAGTGAAATAACGCTAAGAGACAAAGGCAAACAGACTATGAGAGGATTCACTTATATGTGCTACAGAAAGAAACAGCAAATTAATGAAGTAAACCGAGAATGAATATTTAAACTGGAAGAGTGGGGAGATATGGGTGGATGGTCAGGAAGCAGGAGAGGCAGAAATGGGCAAGGTGACTTCCTGAATTCAGTATGTGTTTCCATTGAACAAATATTTCTGGGGCATTTCTTCCAAGATACCTCTGCCACCACAGAGACTTATCACGGCAACAAGTTGCTATTTCAACCATGTTGACTTGGTTAGCCAGCCATGGCCATTTCACAGCTAACAAAGGTGCCATTGAAAAGTTCCCACAAAGATCAAGGCAGGCTCTTTTTTGCATGTGAGGTATATGGAATAATGTGTGTTCCTGCAATGCTGCATCTTCTGAACATTACTTTTCTAGTGGAATTCATCATTCTAATCTTTGCACTCACATGACTTCAGTCACTTAGTGGTTTGTGTAATGGTACCCCTTCTCCCTCAGATTGCAAACTCCAGAGAAGATGTTTACAAACACAAAGCTCTTCTTGGGCGCCAGAGACAGGCACTTCTGAGCACTTTACACATATTGATTTATTTGTTTCTTAACAACCCTCGAATCTCCTGGGGGTAGGGCATGTTGTGAGCACTCTGTTTTTAAGCAGACAGCGAAAGAGCTGATGTCACGTGCCCAAGCTACCCCACTGTCAAATAGCAGAGTTGGGATTTGAACCTGGCTGCCTCACTCCAGCATCCCGTCAGCTTGACTGTCTCTTCTTTGGCAAAGGATGCAATTTCTTCAACTTGTATCTCAAGCTTCTGTTATAGCTTCTACTCCTTGACTGATTTTAGGTAAAAAGGAAGAAAGAAGTTTTTTACGAAATATTCATTCTCAGGAGTTTGGTCATAGCTCTCCTGGTAGAATACATATGTCACCGTTCAAGTCTGGGTTCAAGTCTTGCTCCCTGACCTGCATGAAGGAAACTTCATGAGTGATGGACTAGTGTTGTAGTTGTCTCTTCTTCTTTCTTCATATCTCTCTCCCTTCTTACCTTCCTCTCTTTTTTCTCCTTTCTGTCTCTCACTTTCTATTAGCAGGTCTGAAGGTATCTGTCTTTCTCTCCCCTCTCTGTCTCCCTCTCCTCTCTCCATTTCTCTCTGTCCTATCTAACAATGATGATGTCAATAACAACAACAATAATAACTACAACAACAATAAAAAAAACAAGAGCAATGAAAGGGAAAATAAATAAATACTGAAAAAAAAAAAGAAGGAAAAAAATTTTAAAAACAAACCTCTGGGAATAGTACAGTGGTGCCCAAACCTTAGTGAGAGCCCTGAAAGCAAAAGAAAACAAAATAAAGAGAAAAGAATTCATTCCTATGCCTTTGTTTCCACTTTGTTATTCTCATACTTCTTTACATGGGATGTCCTGAGTGGAGCTCCTCTTTTAATTAGGTCTTCCTACTATTCTCTTACACAATATCCAAGTCTCTGTGGCTTTTGTTACAATCATTACACATTCATTTTGCAAACATCAGCTTTCTTCTAGTAGACTGTAAATACTGCAAGGACAGGTGGGGACAGTTTGCTCATTGCATTGCAAATGCTCAGCTTCACACCTGACTCGAGTGGACTTTCCATCAGTGTCTGTGGAATGAGTGAACAAGGCTCCCTTTCTTTTTCAGAACCATCACATTTGAGCATTTAAACACTGGCATCACTGTTAGCATAAGTGATGCTCTTTCACCCAAAAGTCACATACTCTGTGAGGGAAAGAGAGAATAAAATCAGTCTAGGGACAGACTTCCACATCACATTTAAGTCTTTCACAGAGACAACTGGAATTCCTTTTGTAAAAAAATATATATTTCAGCTATTAAAAATGATGCATTCACCTTCTTCATCTCATCGTGGATGGAACTTGAAGGAATACGTGAAGTGAGTTAAGTCAGAAACAGAAGAATGAATATGGGATGATCTGACTCATAGACAGAAGGTGAAAAACAAGATCAGAAGGGAAAACACTAAGCAGAACTTGGACTGGAGTGAGTGTGTTACATCAAAGGAAAAGACTCTGGGCGGGGGGGGGGGGAGAGTTCAGGTCCAGGAACATGATGACAGAGGAGGACCTAGTGGGGGTTGAATTGTTATGTGGAAAACTGAGGAATGTTATGCATGTACATAATGTTGTATATTACTGTCGGCTGTAAACCATTAATCCCCCATTAAAGGAATTTTAAAAAGAGAGAAAGAGAGGGAAAATATGTATGTCTTTGAGAGAGCAGAGCATTACTACATCCTATGCAGAGTGGGACTGAACCTGGGGCTTTGCACATGCAAACTCAGTGCTCTGTGTGTTAGGCCCGATCTTCTGCCATGAGAAATGTGGCTCTTTATGTGAGGTTGACGGCAGCGACAGCCAAGCTCTTAGTGACTCAAACCTCCATGGATATAGACTCTATGGCTATTTTACCTGCTTAGCTTCACTGAAGAAAAGACTCCTAAGCCCAGTGATTTACAAATGCAGGGCAATGGTGGGAGCTTTGTTTTCCTAGGACAAAATGACTTTTGAGGCATATCTGAAGAAACTGCACATTGTGATCAGAGTAGGATTTCAAACAGACTGGACTAGACTCTGATTTAGAAATACTATATAATCAGAGAGGACAGATTACAGAGTCAACATAAATGTGCCACAAAGAGTGCTTCCCAAAAATTTCACCGTAATTATATTGTTTCTCTTTCTTTTATGAGAAAGATAGGAGAAGAGGAGGAGGAGAAGAGAGGGAGAGAGAGAGAGAGAGAGAGAGAGAGCCAGACATCATTCAGGTACATGTGCTGCCAGGGATTGAACTCAGGACATCATGCTTGATAGTCCAGTGTTTTATCTACTGCACCATCTCCCAGACAATTGAAATGTGAAATCTATACAGTGAATATATTACATGTTGAAAAGAATGCTTTAACTAGCAGCCTGAGAAATGGAGCAGTGACTAATCCTTGGACTTAGAAGAATGAGCTTCTGAGTTCAGTCCCTTGTGTCACATGTGCCAGGAGTAATTCTCTGGTTCTCTCTCTCTCCCCCTTTTTAATTGACTTAATAATGATCGAAAGGACATAGGATTAGAGGGGGTACAATTCCAAATAATTCCCACTACCAGGCATCCATATCCCATCAACTGCATTGGAAGCTTTCCTGTTCTTTATCCCTCTGGGAGAATGGACCCAGGATCATTATGGGGTACAGAAGGTGGGAGGTCTGGCTTCTGCAATTGCTTCTCTGCTGGAATATATTACTTCTCTTTCTGAATGATCTCTCAGTTCTCCCTTTTTGCAAATCCCATCTGACCTGCTTTCACATGTATATGCCTTAATAATCCAAGCTGCTTCAGAGCTTTTTTCTTATTTTTGTCTTATCAGGCAGATAAATTATGAATTAAAAAAATAAACATGTCATTTATCCAAAAATCATTAGATGGTTTAGGTTTCTCACCAATTCAAAGTGTGTCTCTTGACCCCAACTTCCTGCATTTCTACTGTCCAAATGTAAGAAGATTCACTGCAATAAAAAGGATTCTGATTATTAACCTCAAAGAAAAGAGACTCAGAGTCAAAAACACAAGGTCTACATGGATGCTGCCCTACTTCTGGAAGGATCTTCAGGTCACTTACAGAATCATACTGTGTAAAAAGCAGCTTATCTCCCTCACAAACAGAGACCCGTAGAAACATAGTTGTGCTAACTCTGCTGCAGTCTGCTCCCACCCTCTCAGATGAAGACTCACTTCCCACCTCCTGTTATTTCCTATTGGGCATGCTCTCCGCATTTCTCTGATTTCTGTTTCTTTGGCCTGATGAGTCTGAGAAAAGTCCTTGCAGACCAGCTGGGGTATCAGAACATAGGAGAGATTTTTCTCCAGGACTGGGGGATTTGCCAAGGGCTCAAGTGGGCTGTTGTCTCCATTCTGCCTCTGTTAGAGCAGTGTGATACTAAGTGAATCTCTTCTGCTCCCTGAGTCTCAGTATTGTCCTCTTTGAATTTATTTATTTGTTTATTTACTTATTATTGCATAGAGGCAGAGAGAAAATGAGAGGAGAGAGGGATATATAGAGAGGGAAAGAGACAGAGAAACACACCTGCAGCCCTGCTTCACCAGTCATGAAACTTCCCCCCTGCAGGTGGAGACCAGGGGCTTGACCCTAGGTCCTTGCACACTGTAATGTGTGTGCTTAACTAGTTGTACCACTATCTGGCCCCCAGATTTTCCTCTTTGAAATGAGGGTAATATAACTCTGACTTTCAGAATTTGACCTCATTTGAGGCCTTGGTAGTGTGTGATGTTGACTCCTATTGCATATGGCCCTTCACAAAATAATCTTCACCATTGCAAATGTTCTAGATGACAAAGAGCCTGTATGGCCATGCATGCTGCAGTTCCTAGGAAACACTTCTAAGTGAGAGTATCCAGATGTCGGGAATATGCCTGAGAAACTAGGACATGAGAAATGAAGACCAGCCACACCAAGCTAGAAGTGACAGATGCCAAGCAACAGAGTCCTTGTATTGCACGCATATCAAAGCCCATAAACCCCGGCTGGGAGTATTTGCTCTCTTTACACACTTTTAGAAGGCTTGGCTACCTGGTTTTCTCTCTGAGTCGAGAGTGGAAATAGCAAATGTAAGAGAGTCGAGGACAGGGAATGTTTAAGCTCAGCTTAAACCACGTGATAACGTTGAGGGACTGGACAAGGAGATGAAGTATGCTGAAGAGCACAGACACTTTGTTTGCACTGAGTTGACATTGTCCTGTGGAACTGAGGCACAAACACACCGTGTGAACATGTGGGTGATGGGAACTGGGGCCCACGTGGTGGCGAACTCAGTTTAAGTGCACGCTTAAGGACCTGGGTTCAAGCACCGCCCCGCCCCTGCCCCTCATCTGTATGGAAGATGCTCCATGAGAAGTGAAACAGATCGGGGCTGGGTGGTGGCGCACCTGGTTGAGAGCACATGTTGCAGTGCTCAGGGACCCAGATTCGAGTGAGTCCCCACCTGCAGGGGCAAAGCTTTGCAAGTGGTAGAACATGGTTGCACGTACCTTTCTGTCTCTTTCCCATTCTGTCTTTCCCTTCTTCTTGATTTCTGACTGTCTCTATCCAATAAATAAATAAAGATAATTTTTTAAAAAAAAAAAAAGTGAAGCAGATCTACAGGTATCTATTTTCCCTCTCTCCCTCTGTATCTCCCCTTCCCTCTCAATTTCTCTCTGTCCTATCAAATAACATAGAAGGAAAAAAAAAAAAAAGGTCACCTGGAGCTGTGGATTCATAGTGCCAGCCCTAAGTCCCAGTGATTATCCTGGCAGCAAATTAGAAAAAAAATTTTTTTTGTTTTGTTTTTAAAGTGGGGACTTGAGCTGAGTGTGCATGCACACACACACAAACATGGTGTGGGAGGAGTTTGGGGAAGGTAATGGCACCTGGCATTTCCTGCTGGCCAGAAAAAGGCTGGCCCAGGTGTGCTGAGTGCAGGAGTTTAAGAGAAGGGCTTAATACACAGAGGGGCCTTCTGAGAACTTCTCTAGAGCCCTCAGGAACCCTCTAATTTCATTTCTAAATGGGTTCTACCTCGTATCCTAACAAAGGAAGATAAAAGTATGAAAAACACATACCTGTTATGCTTGTTGTTCCCTTGTAATTCTTTCAAGCAAATTTCAGTCAGACCACAGAAGGTAACTTAGTACCCCTTCTTCCATTACAGTATGAGGTCCCAGATTCCATATCAACAAAGCCTGTGGCTGGGCTAAGTAATGTTCTGGTGTCTCTCTCTCTCTCTCTCTCTCTCTCTCTCTCTCATGCAGGAAAAATAAATAAGCAGATAAAGAGAGAGAGAGAGAGAGAGAGTTGCTGTCAGTGACAAACCAACACAAAAGAGTCACTAAGAAGGAGAAAAAGACAGGATCTGTTTTTCTTTCTTTCTCTCCCCTTTAATACCAGAGTTCAAAGGGCTACAACTGTGATGTTTTGAAAAGAGATGTAGACATAACCACATAACTTAAGGGCAAGACTGCATCCGGGAACAAAGCAAATACAGCTAATGCCTGACAAATTTCCCAACACTTGCTCCACCTGAATGCAAGAAAGATATCCAGAACCACTCTTAACCTACATCAATGAAACTGGATGTTTTGGCTATTGGCAGACTATATGGAGAGTTCTTAGAAAATTACAGGCTTGGAAGATGACATAATGTCTATGCAAAATATGTACTTGCTGAGGATCTGAAGCCCCACATTCAATCTCTGGCACCATATTAAGCCAGAACTGAGCAGTGCTCATCTCTCTCTCTCTGTTTCTGTGTCTGTCTCTCTCTGTCTCTCACTCTCCGTCTCTCTGTTTTTCTCCCTCTCTCTGTTTTTCTGTCTCTTTCTCTCTCTTTCCCTCTCCCTCTCTCTGTCTCTTTCTCCTTCTCCATCTCCCTCTCTTTCTCTCTCTCTGTCTGTCTCTTTCTCCTTCTCCATCTCCCTCTCTTTCTCTCTCTCTGTCTGTCTCTTTCTCCTTTTCCATCTCCCTCTCTTTCTCTCTCTCTGTCTGTCTCTTTCTCTCTGTCTCTCTCTCCCCTCCCTGCATCTCTCTCACTAAAACAAAGCAAATGAATGAACTATTAAAAAATAAATAAAAACAGAAATACCTTCTGATCCAGTAATGCCACTCTTAAGCATTTATCCATGATGAGATGATGATGATGCAGAAGAAGTTGAAATAGCAGAAGGAGAAGTAGAAGAAGAATGAGGATAAGGGGGCAGGAGAGGAAGGGGAGAAGAAGGAGATTTCACTGGTTTTCTTTCTAGAAGGTGGAGGAAGGCTCCTGTGAATAGTAGTCATCTATATGGAAGGGTGGATTGGGTGGGTACCTCTACATCTTCTAACATCCACTACCCATTTTCTACTAAGCTAGCTGAGACAGCAACAAACTACCAAGACGTATGGACCACACTACCGGGCTAGCTTCGCGGGCAGGAGACAGACAACCAGGGACTCATGGCTGAGCTGGGAATGCAGATCAATCTTTATTGACGAGCAGGGGTGTAGTCCAACAATCTAATCTCTTCTAATCTCTCTTCATTAGAAAGCCCTGTCTTTTATATCTCCTGAGGCGGAAGTATCAGGAAGAGGAAGTACATAGGATAGGGGGTGGGGAGAAGGAAAATAGCTCTCAAACCAGTGGGGATTAAACCAATGAAAACAATGATTATGTAAATAGATTACAAAGTCAAGCAATGCAACAGAAGGGGTCTTAGAAGCAGAATTTAGAAGCATACGAACACCACACCACCAACAACCACAAACTTTCCTAGTGTCCTTAATGGGAATACATTTTCCAGAAGCTTAGAGCTTCTGGTGGAGTAAACATAACACTGGAAGGACTCATCCTCTAGTCACTGGTCTCCCGATGTGACTCATGGAGTCCATCTCACTGCCAAGAAACACTGACTATGAATCTGCAACTTCTGGGGAGAGGATCACTGAGGAAGTGATCCTTCTTTATAAGTATCCCTGGGAGAATCTCTTTAAATAGTCATAGCAGCCTTTGGCATGACTAAGATGACTCTCTCTGGACCCAGTCTCCTTGCACCTCTTGGAGGTTCTTGTACACTGTTCAGGTCACCCTTTAAGACCATCCAAATAGATAATTTCCTGCAGAACTTTAGGCACACACTGGCATTCCTTCGGAGTAGACAGCTGAAAAATAATTTCCACCAAATCGTATATGTGAGAAACACAAGGTTACAAACTTTCATGGAAGCCATTAGGAGGATACTGAACAAGTTATTTCCACTAAAACTCAGAGCAGTCACTTGCCAAGTTTCATGCCATTGTATAGAACACAGTGAAGCTAAGCACCTTGTCCAAAACAGCACAGCTATGGAGATTATGTTATTCCATGCCAAGACCTCCTGAATGATTGACCCATCTGGTCCTAGGATGACTTTTTCATGATTTTTATTTCAGAGAGAGAGAGAGAGAGAGAGAGAGAGAGAGAGAGAAGAGGAGAGGAGAGGAGAGGAGAGGAGAGGAGAGGAGAGGAGAGGAGAGGAGAGGAGAGGAGAGGAGAGGAGAGGAGAGACAACACTGAACTTCTCTACCCTTGATGGAGCATTTCTCCCCTGTGGTGGCAGTGCTTGAACCTGGATCTTAGTGCATGATGAAGCATACACTCTACTAGATTGAGCTATGGTGTCTGTGGTGATATGCAGGGAGAGGAAGCTTTGCACAGTTTGTTGATCACTGGATAAGGGTACTAGTTGTCCTTGTCTGAGTCTTCTTTGAACACTTGGCCAAGTTTTCGACTGGAGTGTGATATTGGTAGGATTCAGGAATAGGGTCTTTTCTTTTTATATTTATTTATTTATTCCCTTTTGTTGTTGTTGTTTTATTGTTGTAGTTATTATTGATGTCATTGTTGTTGGATAGGACAGAGAGAAATCATGAGAGGAGGAGAAGACAGGGAGGGGGAGAGAAAGATAGACACCTGCAGACCACTTCACTGCCTGTGAAGCCACTCCCCTACAGATGGGGAGCCAGGGACTGGAACCAGGATCCTTCTGCTGGTCCTTGCGCTTTGTGCCACCTGTGCTTAACCTGCTGTGCTACTGCCTGACTCCCCAATAGGGTCTTTTCAAGCCTGACAACGTATGCTAGTCACTCGTGACCAGTTTTATATTTCATACTTTGTGATGACATGTTTCTCTGGGCAGTGTTTCGAGAATCAGGATCACAACAACTAACACTGCTACTGCCAAAATAGAGGGAGAAAAATAAAAGGCAGGAGCATGAAAAGCCAAAAGTTCAGAACAGCAAGGAATATTGAAGCTCATCATCTCTGGTCTAGTCACTGATGTGTCTTCTGATTGGAATGTGAGAGTTTGGAGGAGCAGATGAGAGTACAACATGAGACATTTTGGTCTGTGAGAAAGGAGGGAAAAGGAGGGAGAGGTAGGGGGATTCGGGGCCCTGAATCACGATAGTGTAAAAAGACCTAAACTGAGGATGAGAGTGTCTTGCAGACATGTTTAGCTGGGGCATGATAAATTGAAGCCACATGTCAACAACTGCACTATAGTGCACTACCCACCACCCTTTAAAGAAAAAGTGATAGAGTGAGGTCCTGAGGGGTTCTACCATTACAAAAAAAAAAAAATCTTGGGATAAATCACTTATCAGTCTCATCTCCCTCATTTCTGTGAGTTAATAAAAGTTTCCAGATCAAGGTTTTGTACTGCTAATAAGTCAAGATAGTGCTTAAAAGTTTGTGCTATACCCACTACCCATAGCCTTCTAGGTAATCCATTTTCCTGTTCTGTGAAGTCAACCTATATCAGTGAGTAAGCATTTGGGAAAACTGGTCTTCACAGACCTGCTTATTAGTAATTTGGGGGATAGACCAGGAATGCGGGGTGTGTGTGTGTGTGTGTGTGTGTGTGTGTGTGTGTGTGTGTGTGTGTGTGAAGTATGTTAAAAACACTTTCTAGGCATGTATACTATTTGAGAATTATAAATTATATCATATTGACTTAGTCAAGTATCTCCAAGTATTCCCTAGAGAAGCTCTTGATGGTCATTGATTTTAAAGAGCATGTTTGAAAGCAATCAAGTGGAATTTCTTTGCCGAACACTTTGTACTTTTTAATTTACTTTAAATGCCCCACCATCCACTTTCCTCGAGGTACTCTCAATCATTGTTTATTTCACTAAATGTATAGCAGCCCCCCATGTGTTTATCTGTCTAGCAAATATTTACTGAATGTACCAGGACATAGATTTATTCAGCACTGGAGATAGAAGGACACACAAGAAACATGTGTCCTCTTTTTTAGAACTCAATTATTAGTCATAAATTTGACTGTGGAATGAAAAAGTGGTAACTTTTGGATCTGACTGGTGGCACACCTGGTTGGGCACAGATGTTACTACAGGCGAGGACCTGGATTCAAGCCTGAAGAACTCTCCGGCAGGAGGGAAGCAGGTTGCAGGTCTCTCTTCTTATTATTATCTACCTCCCCCTTCCTTCTTGATTATTCTCTGTCTCTAGCCAATAGTAAAATAATTTTTTTACTTTTTAAAATTGATTTAACAATTATTGACAAGACCGTAGGATAGGAGGAGTACAATTCCACACAGTTCCCACCACCAGAGTTTCTCATCATGAGTTTCTCATCACCCTCCATTGGAAGCTTCCCTATTCTTTAGCCTTCTGGGATTATGGACCCAGGATCATTATGGGGTGCAGAAGGTGGAAGATCTGGATTCTGTAATTGCTTCTCCATAAAACAAAGATTTCTAAAGTAGTAGATTCTGAGAAATGATGAGAAGACTCTTGAATTTGGTATAGAAAAAGTGATAAAATTGGGTATTGATAGAGTGATGCATTAGTCAGAGTTGAGACCATTCGGCTGGATCACAAGGCACAGGGTTATAACTTTTCATGACATTGTTTTTGCAGGGACTTTGACTAAATCATCTCTGCAATTATACAAAGAGACTCATTTTGCACTTGGAGACTTGAATACTTTCCTCATTCACACGTCACCCCATACCAGATTCATAAAATGTCTTCTTAGCTTCTTAGCGATTTTGTATGAATATTAATAGGGGGAAAATGAGCACTACTGCAATTTTTTTCCACAGAAATTTAAAGCTGGAGATATTTAAATCCAGATCTACTTCTGTCTCAATCCAACTCCTTATTAGTCTGCGAACTGAAAGCTAAACTCTAAAGACTTTCATTCCAAACTGCCAAAGTTAGTCCATGGAGACTACTCTTCTTGAAATCTCGTCTTTAGTCCCCAAGGATCTTGAAGACTCCAGGGCCTTCAGATACTTCAGATACCTGTAACTTGAGCATGGCTTCTTGTCAGCTATTTTGCTTTGTATCCACCCTGACTTGCTTTTTAGGGAACATGTCTGGTTCGTTGATGTCATTCAGCCAATACTTATTGAATGATTCCTGTATGTCAGACATTTGTAGTTTCTGCTTTTCTCTCCATTTGTTTCCCCTTGAGATACATAATCCAATCTGTGGTTTCTCTGAGTCTAAATAAACATTCATTCCTGGTTGCTCCAATTGGAATCTGACCCACTCATCTAGAAAATCAAAATAGCCTTCCCTATCAAAAAGTAAGTTTCACTGTTCCACTGATTACTTCCTAGAGGGGGAGGGAATCTCACTGAAGGAACCCCTTTTCATGGGTCTCTTTATCCACCCCACCTAGCAGTCATCATCTGTCTTTATTTCAAAGCACCTTTGCCTATACAGTTAAAATGGGATTCTTAACCTAGAAAAGATCTCTACTATAGATTTTTAAGGACTATTTCAAAGTGTACATGGCTTATTTAGAAACATAACTGTTAGGAAACCCTCTTTAGCTTACCTGTATGATCACCTGAGTTGGAGGTGAAAAGACTTTTTTTTTTTTTCTACCAGGATTGGGATTATCACGGTGATTCAGTGCTTACTTACACAATGAATCCACTGCTTCTGGAAGCCATCCCTCCCCTCTTTTTTCTTTCTGTTTTATTTGATAAGACAAAGAGAAATTGAGGGGGTAGGTGGAAGGAAAGAAAGATATAGATACCTACAAATCTGCTTCACTGCTTCTGAAGCTTCTCCCCTCATTAAAAACCGACACCTAGCACATTAATTTCACTACTGTGAAAGTGGAGGTGATTTTTATCTTCTTCTCAATACATATTTATATTCAGCAGGATTCATCCATTCATCTAGTCAATAGTCAGTACCACTGCAGTGTTTTATGAAAAGCCATGTACTAGCCATTAGGACCAAGACTAAGACTGAGGTAGAGTTCCTGCCCTCAGGTTCTCCACATTGTAAGATGCACTGGTGTTTGCAGACATCCTAGAACAGCTGGAGAATTGGGACAACTAGATTTAGATCCTGGGTAGTTGACTTTTGTTACTAAATCAATTTCCATGACATCAGGGATGTGCTCTCCATGTTGAGTCTAGAATTTTGTATAGCTACCATCCTGATACCTCAGCTTAGTTACTGCGGTAAACTCTCTGAAGTACATGATTCTCTACACAGAATACATGTGTTTAGAACATTTGTAAAGTAGCAACAACAATTTGTTGGTGAATTGAGCTTCTAGTAAGTGACACCCTGTTTAATTCTTTAGTTCTGGGCCTGGTGAGAAATGAAAGAAAGCACATGGCTGGCGGGTGAGAAAGAAAAAGACAAGACACCACCTGTAAATCTGGTATTGTTTGGGACACCTCCAATGCAGAAGTGATCAAGATAGACATGGCCCTACCATTATGTACCTTTTGAGACAACTGGCTAAAGAGAAGTAGCACACATTTACACTCCTTCTGGTTATTCAAAATAGTGTGCCCAACATACACCAGTTCCTCTGCTCAATGCCTATAGATAAAGTTTGTGTTGGAATTCTCCCAAGGGGTCAGGGAGATAATTCAATATTTTAGAGCTTAGAATCTGCATGCTTGGGGCTCCAGAGGCTCCAAGTTCAATCCCCAATACTACCATATGCTTACCTCAATAGCTCTGTGGTCTCCGTCTTGATTGGAGAAGTAAATGCATAAATAGAAGGGGAAAAGGGACAGAAGAGAGAGAGAGAGAGAGGGAGAGAGAGAGAGAGAGAAAGGAAGGAAAGAAGAAGAAGGAAGGAAGGAAGGAAGGAAGGAAGGAAGGAAGGAAGGAAGGAAGGAAGGAAGGAATCCTTCTGTAGGACCGGAAGAAGCCCCTCTGGTAGGGTATGAGCGGTGCCATGTGCACAGCCCTGTTCAATTCCTAGCTCCACATGGGACTGGCATGGCACAGGCAGTTCTGATGCTGTAGTTTTCCCTCTCTCTCTCTCTCTCTCTCTCTCTCTCTGCCTCTCCCTCTCTCCCTCTCTCCCACTCATCTATCTAAAAAATTACATGCTTGTTTACCTTTAAGAAACTTACAGAGACTCTTTTCAGTAGTTTTTTAAAGAAAGGGTTACTATTTTCTTATCTGCTGTGTTGACTTTTTTTTTTCTTTTTACATTTTCTCTACCATTAACTTTCCTGATTAAAGAAGAGCAAAAGAATAAAACCTTTCCAAAGTTCTATGCAGTCAGGAGGAAAAGAAAATCAAAGATATTCACCAGCAGTTTGCAAAAACAAGAGGGAGTCCCGGGACTTATAAAGCATACACTTGACAACTGGTATTATCCACTAGTGAGATATTGTTCACATCTCCACAGCCTGAAATTGCACGAATGATCACCCTGGTTATCAATTCATACTTGCTCGCAATGGCCTGGTGGTGCCAGGAATTACCTTCTTGAATTGCTGTGAATCCCTCATCTCCAACCAATTCATCATGCAGAGACCCCACTATCATGAGCCTTGGGTAAAACTCAGCACTCAATTGTACTCCAACATGTTAAGCGGAGTGTTGGTAGTCTCTGAAATAGAACAGTTAGGGGATATTAGCAGAGACTTCACCTTTCAGATGTGTTGCCCACAATTACTTCACTAGGAGACCTGCTTCCGTCTCACTTGTCTGACATGGAAACATCTGTCTTCCTAGCACACTGAAACTTGTTGCTTGGTTGCAAGACGTTTTCTCCCTCAAGTTCTGTTCAGTAGAGCCATCTTCAGGAGGAGTCGGGTGGAGTTTCTGGCAAGATAGAAGTGGCCAGCCTGTGATCCCATCCTCTGGGATGTGAGTGAGAGCTTTTGTTTTTGTGTTTGTTGCCCTTTTTTTTTAAATTGTTGTAGTTATTGTCGTCATCATTGTTCGATAGGACGGAGAGAAATGGAGAGAAGAGGGGAAGACAGAGAGGGGGAGAGAAAGATAGACACCTGCAGACCTGCTTCACCGCCTGTGAAGTGAACTCCCCTGCAGGTGGGGAGCTGGGGGCTCGATTGTTTTTGTGTTTGTGTTCTCAGAATCCCATCATGGGAGGACTTTCTTATGACATGGAGCCTGAGAGCTACTGAAGCCTCCACACTTTGCTCACTCTCTTCTGTGTTGAACAGAACTTATTCTGACATATCAAACACATTCCACAGTCACTCACTGACTCCCACGGGTATGTGCATATCTCTACATACATAAACATAGACAAAGCTTAGACAGATACATACACCTTCACGCATGTATGTATAGTTGCATATTACTGGGTAGCTGTGATTGGGTACTGAGTACTCTGATATCTTCTATGGAGAGGTCCCATAAATGAGGCTCTCATTGGAACCCACATTCTAAAAGGACATAGAGACAACTCAAATAAAGCAGAGTACCTCCGGAAGTGGAGGTGGTATAGTGGTTGGTTGTATCCAGAGTACCCGAGATCCTTGGTAAAAATGCCAGACTTGTGTTCAGGGAAATACCTGCTTCTGACATGCCTGCAGCTCCTGGTTTAATCCTCACTGCCCACATACACTGGAGTGGTGCTCTAGTTTCTTCGTCCCTTATGTCAAATTCCACCTCATGTGAAATAAATAAATCACAAAGCAATGATAATGTTTTGTTTTTTTTTTTTAATGCCACTGGACTGTAACCTCATCTCATTTCTGTCAAAACAGGTGTTAAGTGGTAGGAGTGGGAAGGTAATACCTGGGAACCTCCTTCTCAAATTGCTTCCCAGGTAGAGTCTGCTTGAGAACCACTGTCATGTGACACTCAAACAGAGGAGTGTGGGTTCTCAGGGGACCTGTGGGAGAGAGATGGAACCAGTTTGCAAAGTGGAGATCAGAAAAGGTGCCCTAGAAGAAATAGTTCCCAAATTTACCACTAAAGAAGAGTTATCCTGAATCATAAAGACATAGTGACAATACTAGGGAGATCTGAATTGGTCTGTGAATCTACTGCAGGATCCAGACCTCAGATCTAGACCCTTTCACGTCATTCTCTGAAATTCCAGCAGTCATGAAGTAGATGGTTCGGGATCCTGAGAGAAAAAAACATCCAGAAGCCACACACCGATGGTCCATTTGGATACAGCCCTCCTTTTAATTTGATGTTTGTTCAGGATCCATCTTGCTGAAGTCCATTCAAGTCAGGGGGAGATGCTGTCTTGATTTAAGAAAATTGGATTCTTTGTCTGCCTTAGGTTTATCTTCTTGGGCTGAATTGTCATTTGAATTTTATGTTTTTGTCCTTATTTCTCCTGATTCTTGTTGTTGTTGTTCCAGGAAGAGTTTTGCAGTTGTTCCACTCACACTAACTGTGCCTGTCCTGTCTGGTCTTCATCATATTTATGGTCTTGCATGCTGTCACTGCGGCTCATGTGTGGCTGTGGTTCGTTATGTTCTGACAGGAGTTTGTTATAAGACTGAGAATCACATCTCTGGCTTTGTCTTTCAGACTTTCTTCTTTACAGTGTCCATAAACTCATACTGTGAAAATGCTCCCCTCTGAGGAGGGGGTGAAATTCTCATCACAAAAGCCTTGAGGGAAGAGCGGGAGAGAAAAAGAGGGGAGTGGATGGAAAAGGAAAAAGAATTTTGAAGCGATGCTATGAAAATAGCAAGGCACATGCTAGCAGTCTTTCAAGAGCAAACCACACACAAAAAAAACCCCCACAGTTTCTAAAGATTTGAGAAAATGAAAATAAATAAGGAAGAGAAACGTGCCTAGGTTACTGCTGTTTTGTTTTGCTTTTCTTTTTTATATTTTGGATCTTGAATAAGTTGAGAACTGAAGAATGAAAATTATTTGAATGAATGAAATTATTTGCCCCAAGTTTGCTTAAAGGGGAGAAATCCAAGTGTGAGGGCAATGGACAATTTTCTCTAAGTCATCTGAAACAACCTAGAAAGTTCATTTTTGCAAGTAATTTGAATGGCTTTGGTGTGATGTGGGGTGTGTGTGTGTGTGTGTGTGTGATATAATATTTGTTGTGGTATCTGTTTTCATCCTTTGGTCTTGCCTTCAGTGAACAATCATTGAAAACTAGCTGTGTGCCAGACTCTGTGTATCTCTAGCTGGGAATGTCAGTGGATCTCCACTGCACCCTAGGAGTGTGACCAGACACTGACTGCACTTTCTCTATTTGAATTCATCCTCAAGGCCATCTGGACAGACCCTAATGTTAAACTCTGTGTAACTAACATGTGTCCAGACATGCAAATGCATAACACATGTGTGTTGATAGACATTCCCTTATCCCTCCCTCCTTTCCATTTATCCTCCATCTCCCTTCCTTCTTGTCTCTCTTTCTAGCTTTTAGTCACCATATATTAACACACATGCTTAATACTCCGCTATTCTCCATGTAATTTCATTCTATTTTTTATTGTTGTGGTTTTTATTGTTATTATTGATATTGTCATTGTTGGATAGGACATAGAGAAATGGAGAGAGGCGGGGAAGACAGAGAGGAGGAGAGAAAGATAGAGACCTACAGACCTGCTTCACTGCCTGTGAAGCGACTCCTCTGCAGGTGGGGACCCAGGGGCTTGAACTGGGATCCCTATGCCAATCTGCCGGGCTAGCTTCACGGGTGGGAGACAGACAACCAGAGACTCATGGCTGAGCTGTACACAGTATCTCTTTATTCATGTGGAACGCAGCACAATCTAAGCCATCTAAACTATCTATAATCACAATCCTTTCCTTATATATATATATACTCGCCAAGTAGGGTGGAAATAGGATGTGACGTAGAGAGGGTGGAGCAAAAAGTGACCAATGGAAATCAGGGTGTACTACAAGAGGGGGCAGAGCAAAAAGACATTATGAACCAGTAGGGATTAAACCAATGCCCTGCAGGCAGGGCAGTGCTTATTTAACAGTGATTACGTAAATAGAATACAGTGTTAAGCAGGGGGGATTAAACCAATGAAACAGAAGGGGTCTTAAAAGCATACCAACAATTCCCCCTTTCTTTTTAACTAATGGCCATAGTATCAGGAGTGTGAGGTGAACAGAAACCTATATAGTACAGGCATTTTCAAAAGAACTGGTGCAAGACATGGAGGAACAAAATAGGAGAGCAGCAAGAACCAGTGTGATGCCAAGGGGAGGCCTGAGGGGGGTGTTTCCTGACTCAAAGGGCAGTGTCTAGCAGGTAAAAGGGCATTTCTTGCCTCTAGGGGCATCTGTTGCCTCAAAGGGCATTTCCTGGCCCTTTGGGCATGACCTAGTAAGGAGGGGGAGTTTCCTGACTCTGGGGACAGGGCCTGCAGGTGAGGGGGCATGGCCTATAGAATACCACGGCTTTGGCTGCAAAGTCCATGCACTGCTGTGGTCAGTCTTTGAGAAACCCAGTAGTGTAAAGGCAAACTGTTGTAAAGTTGTTTAAATTGTCCAAGAGGTGTACCAGTAAGTCCAATGGAAGTGTCAGTTGAAAGTAGATGACCATAGAAGAAATGCCAGGGGATGAAATGCTGCACGTCTGTCTTGAAGGGGAATGTCAGCCACTGGAATTCTGCTTTTCTGTAGAGAGTTAGCTTTGGAGTCTGTGAATCTGTTTCTTCAGGTTGTGCCAGGTCACATCATTGGTTTTGGGGGGGGGGGGCTGCTGTAGTCATGCCATCTTGTGGGCAATGTCAGAAAATAGGGGTCCAAATGGATTTCCGGGGATTTCATTTGAGCAGATGCTTTTTCATGTGAAGACTTGACAGCTGAAATTCACTTACTTGTCAAACAAAACTTGTAGCAGATTCAAAGTTTACTATAATTGATAACTCCATTATAATTGGAAGTCCTTTCTAGTATGATTTTAAGGTTGTTTAAACAGTTTAAACTCAATAAAATGTGGAAAGGTAAACAGAAGAACCATGGTTAGAAGCCTCAGGCATGAGAATCAATAACATAATCATTGCACTATCTACCCTGTCCATAACTCATACAGTTTTCAGGATTAAATGTTTCAGATATATGCCAAGATGTAAAAAAAATCAAAGGAGGAAAAAATAATTTTTTGGATTGTTTCTGGATGTCTAGAAATCATGGCTGCATCCAGCATTTTTTTTAAGTCAATGTCATACAAAAATTCAGTCATTCAAATCACTCTCTTATGAAACGCAACTGAAAGCAGACAGCAAACTTAAGATATTCAGAGAGAACAATGAGGGGGAAATTGTGAGGCAGCTTTTGCTTCTTTCACCTTGAACCAGATTATCCAGATCTCGCCATTTAGCATCATGAGTCCCCGGAGGGCATCCTAGTCCAAAAAGTTCCTCGAAATTCCGTTTAGGGTGCTTCTGATGGTTCCTGCTGGATTGCTGCAGGCAGGCACCCATTTTTAAAAACATCTTCCCATCAAAGAAAGAATCGAATCAGGAGGGTAGAACTAACCACGTGCCTCCATTCTTGGGGACTGCCAGGGTACTCGAGAATGCTCTTCAAGTTACAGTAGTCCTTCTCCTCAGGAAACATGCAAGAAGTCCAGAAAATCCCAGGGGAAATTTCCGTGCATATCCCAAGCTCTACGATCACGGTCATAAAGAACCAAATTGTGGCCCGGAGCAAAATGCAGTCCTTCTCCTTGGGAAACATGGGAGAGGGAATCCAGAAAGTCCAAGGAGAAATCTCCATGCATCTTCCAGGTTCTATGATAACAGTCATAAGAAACCAAAGTTCCCAATCAGGGAACCAAAGTGTGGTCCAGAGCAAAATGTTCCAGAGACAGATAAACTGTCTCATTATGAAACAGTAGAGGCTTTGGCAAACCTCTTCATAAGTAGAAAGGCAACCCATGGCAGATGGGTAGCCAAGTTTACTTATCTGGGGGATGGGCGGGTTAGGTCCCACATTGGTGCCGGTCCCTGTTTGGGCGCCATTATGCCGGGCTGGCTTCGCGGGTGGGAGACGGATGACCAGAGACTCATGGCTGAGCTGTACACAGTATCTCTTTATTCATGTTGAACGCAGCACAATCTAAGCCATCTAAACTATCTATAATCACAATCCTTTCCTTATATATATACTTGCCAAGTAGGGTGGAAACAGGATGTGACATAGAGAGGATGGAGCGAAAAGTGACTGGTGGAAATCAGGGTGTAATATGAGAGGGGGCAGAGCAAAAAGACATCATGAACCAGTGGGGATTAAACCAATGCCCTGCAGGCAGGGCAGTGCTTAGTTAACAGTGGTTATGTAAGCAGGGGGGATTAAACCAATGAAACAGAAGGGATCTTAGAAGCATACCAACACAGTCCTTGCGCTTTGTGCCACGTGAGCTTAACCCACTGTGCTACTGCCCTACTCCCATAATTTCATTCTTATCAGAAGCTAATTGCTACTATAATACATTAATATAATACAAACCCCAGGGTCTTACGATGCACCAATGGAAAATTCATCCATTAAGTAATTATTATCTCTTGTTTACCCCCCTACCTTACCCCCCACACACACACACACACATTTCTCTGGATTCCAGGAAAATAGTAGTCCCCTCTCCAACAACTGTTTTTCTTTCCATGGTCTCATTTATCCATGGTTTCAGTCATCTATGGTTAACCATGGTTGGGAGATAACATGCACAATAAAATATTTTGAAAGATGATTGGAACAAATAGTTGGCTGAGTAAGTTGTGGTCTACATACACAATGGAATACTACTCAGCTATTTAAAATGGTGATTTCACCTTCTTGACCTCAATGGATTGATCTTGAAGGAATCATGTTAAATGAGATAAGTCAGAAAGAGAAGGAAAGATATAGGATGATCTTATTCATAGACATAAGTTGAAAAATAAGAACAGAAGGGAAAACACAAAGCAGATCTTGGATTGGAGTTTGAGTTGGTGTATTGTACCAAAGTTAAAGAGTGGGGCCTGGGGATGTTGGAGTGGTGTCCAGGTCCTGCAACATGAGGGTGGAGGAGGACTTAGTGTGAGTTGAATTGGTATGTGAAAAAAATGAGAAATATTACACATGTACAAATTACTGTAGACTATAAACCATTAATCACTCAATAAAGAAAAGAACTTATGATTATGAATAAAGGCATTTTTGAAAACTAGAAAAAAAAAAAGAAAAGAACTTTTGAGAGGGATCACACTCACAAAAGGTACAGCATATTTTATAACTGTTCTGTTTGATCATTAGATCTTGTTGGCAAACTCTGTGTCTAGTTTATAAGTCAGACATTATCACAGGTGTCTCTATGTAAACAGTGTAGTCTATAGAGTCCACAATAACACCCCCAGGTTTAGGCAACAGGAGCATAGAGAAGCAACAATCCTCCCCTTTCATGGAGCTTGTATTCTAATAAAGGAAAAGATAGTACACAAATGGAGTATTGCCCCTACTGGAGATATGAGATAGAGTTTGTCTGGAAATGTGCACATTTCATGGACGATGTTAAGTTCTTTGCATAACTTCCCAATGATCCCAGGGCTGTTCTCATTCTCACAGGACATATGAGAAGTCTACAGCCAGTGTTTTATCCACAAATCCAAGCTTGCCCAGGCATTAGGTGGCAGACCTGGGACTCAAGTTCAGGCCGAGAGACTCCAGGCCCATGTCCTTGACCCAAATGTCCATGTCTTCCAATTCAGCCTAATAAGGCCTGGGACAAATAAGGTCAGAAGAGTCTGGGATGATTTTGTTTGTTTTTTTTTTTGCTAATGAGGTTACTTCTGGGACTCAGTACCTGCACACTCCACCATTCATGGTAGTCATTTGTGATAGATGATGAGATAGAGATAGAGATAGAGATAGACGATAGATACAAGATAGATAGATAGATAGATAGATAGATAGATAGATAGATAGATAGATAGATAGATAACAGAACAATCACCCAGTGCAATAGCCCTGTTCCTCTTCCTGAGGTCCAGTGTGACATTCAATGTTTGATGTTCCTCATCTTCCACTAAGAGTGTCTCCTCTGTCCCCAGAGACAATAAGAATCAGGTAGTGCTCAGAAGTGTCCTTTCATCTTAGGGACTGGAGTCACTCACAATCTGTTCGCTGAAACTTAGGGCAGCTATAAGGTAGAGACCATCAGAAAAATGAGTCAAGTGAGGGACACTCACAGCAGGTGTATCTGAGTACCAGGACTCAGACAAACCAGCCTCCTTGCTACTAGAGGTTACCTTCTCTGGGCTAAATGCCCATGCCTTTCTGAAAATCTGCACATAGAATTTCAGGCCTCAATATCTGGAGCCCGCACAGTTTGATCCAGCCTTGGTAGGTGCTGTTGGGCTGTTAAGACCAGCTGCCAAGAAGCCTATGCGTCCTTGAATCACGAGCAGAATTGCCATTCCACTTCTCATAGACACAACTGAAGGATCAGAAACACTGTCCCCAATGAACGCCTATAGGATGTGAATCTGACCCTCTGTACTACTTCTCAATACAAGGATTCTTATAAGAATGCCAATATTCCCTATAAGAATACCTCTAAAATACCGCTATGGTATACACAGAGAGGCTCTCTCTCCCACCTTCCTCTTTTCCTCCCTCTTTTTCTTTCTCTCTAAGTGTGCTTTTACTTGTGGAGCTTTGATATCTGTGATCCATGCACACAGACACAACAAGCAAGAAGTTCTTTCAGACAAAGTAGGCTCGGGTACAATGCTTTGGCCGCTGCAAAACTCAAGATGAACTTAAATCCCCAAAATGCAGCTGGAAAAGCAATTAGCTTCTAATTGTTAATCCTCTGGCCTAGACTATTCAGATGAGAAGATTCCAGAGTGAGGCCCCACAAAGTAGCTGATGTTACTTCCTTGGTTGTTCTGCTTCCATGTTCCTGAGCTATGGAAACAGTTTGCTTCTGTGTTGAACCCTCAGTCCATGGGTAGGCATCACCAGCATGATGCCAACTCCATGTGCCCAGCATCCCTTCAGTAGTACTGATGTCACAACTGTGCCATGATACTGCCATAATGAAGTGTCCCCTCCCCTCAGGGAACTTCAGACACAGAAGGAAAGGTGGCAGGACTGATGAATTCAATGTGGCCAAGTAACTCACTTAGTCTGTGAACATGCGGAGGAGAGTAGGACGAAGGGCTTGCCTCAACTGCTTGTGAGAGTCAGTCTTTGTTCTGACCAAATACATACACGAGGTCATGAATTCTTGAAGCTACCCACTGGGCTAGTAGACTACCCTATTCCCATTTGACAGATCAATAAACTCCAGTTTAGAATATAAGTTGGTAGGAGGGGGGTATCAGGCAGTAGGACACCTGATTAAGCGTACATATCACCATGCTGAAGGACCCAGGTTAGAGCCTCTGCTCCCCACTTATAGGGGGGACATTTTATAAGTAGTGTAGCTGGTCTGCAGCTATCTTTCTCTCTCCTTCTCTGTCTCCCCTACTCTTAATTTTTCTCTGTCTTATCAAAAAAAAATAGAAAGCATAGGTGACACAAAGCACAAGGACCTGCTTAAGGATCCCAGTTCGAGCCCTTGGCTCCCCACTTGCAGGGGAGCAGCTTCACAGGCGGTGAAGCAGGTCTGCAGGTGTCTATCTTTCTCTCCCCCTCTATGTCTTCCCCTTCTCTCTCCACTTCTCTCTGTCCTATCTAACAACAACAACATCAAATAGCAACAACAACAATAACTACAAAAAAATAATAATAAATAACACATGGCGCAAAGCACAAGGGCTGTGTAAGGATCCCAGTTCAAGTCCCCAGCTTCCCACCTGCAGGGGACTCGCTTCACAGGCAGTGAAGCAGGTCTGCAGGTGTCTATCTTTCTCTCTCCCTCTCTGTCTTCCCTTCCTCTCTCCATTTCTCTCTGTCCTCTCTAACAACAGTGGCATTAATAATAATAATAACAATAACAATAACAACAAGAGCAACAAGGGCAACAAAAATGGGGGAAAAATAGCTTCCAGGAGCAATGGATTCGCAGTGCCAGCACCGAATCCTAGAAATAACCCTGGAGGCACACACACACACACACACACACACACACACACACAAATAGAGTATAAGTTAGATCAGACAAATAACCCACTTGGATAGAGTCCTTGCACTTGTATGTGGGCTACCTGGGTTCAAGCCTGGCCTCTACCACGTTGGAGGAAGGAAGTTTTGATGCTTTTGGCATCTTTCTCTCTCTTTCTATCTCTGTCTGTCTGGAAAACAAAAAAGTCAACCCAGAGCAGTGAAGCCACCATGATGACAAAAAGCTTAGGGAATCAATCATTTGTACAAGGTTCCAAAATGGTAACCAGTAGTATGGCCAATACCTGAACCCAGAACTTTCACTGTATCACTGACATTTAAAGTCAGTCTTCAAAGGGGACTGAGTATAACTCAATGGGTAGAGTCCATGCTTTAGCACATGCAAGGTTCTGGATTTGAGCCCTAGAACCGCATGGGAATACCATGGGAAACACCAGGGGAGACTTCTAAGGTGGATGAAACAGGGTTTCAATGTCTCTATTTCAGTATATGTTCAAATCCCTTTATTGGAGGAAATAATGGTTGGCAAGACAGTTGTAGCACAAGTAGAGTCTCTTATGTCTCCACAGAGGTGTCCTCACACCACTCTCACTACCAGCTATAGTCCTCCTCCACCACCATCAGTTGACACCCCAGTGTCCTCCCAACTCATCCCTACCTCCCCTTTTATAGTTCTTGGCTCTACTTCAATGGACTACAGGTAGGTCAGGTTTCACCCTGGGTTTACCCTTTTATGAAAGAACCTCTCTTTCAATCTGACTCTCTCTCTAAAAAGAAAAATGTATCAAATTTGACTGGAGAGATAGTGTAGCAGTACTGTGCAGGCATGAGGCACTGAGCTCCTTCAGAGAGGGAAAGAGAGAAAGAGGGAGAGAAGAAGAAGAAGGAGGAGGAGGAGGAGGAGGAGGAGGAGGAGGAGGAGGGGAGGAGAGGAATAAGAGGGGAGGAGGAAGGGGAAGAAGGGGAAGGGGAAAGAGAGAGAAGTAGATAACTTGAAAGTAAAGGGTGACAATCAGCCAAAAGACAGGGTGCTGTTAATGAGTCTTCCAGTTACCCAAGTCAAGGTAGGAGTCAGAAGAAGTGAGTATAGACCACCCACAGAAAAGGTTGCATGAGGAGTGCAGTGCATAGAGAGCGCTAACAAGTGGGTGAGACCTCCCCAAAGCCCTACTCCACTAGGGAATGATAGAAAAAGGTTGGGTGTATGGGTACACCTGCCAACACCCATGTCTAGCTGAGAAGCAATTACAGAAGTCAGACCTTCCACCTTCTGCACCTCATAAAGAATTTTGGTTCAGGGGCCTGGTGATGGTGCTCCTGCTTGAGTGCACATGTTACAATGTGCAAGGACACGAGATTTGAGCCCCTGGCCCCCACCCACAGGGAGAAAGCTTTGCAAGTGATTAAGTAGTGTTGCAGGTGTCTCTGTCACACCCCCTCTATCACTCCTTTCCCTCTCAATTTCTGGCTGTCTCTGGACAATAAATAAAGATAATAATTTTTTTTAAAGAATTTTGGTGCATACTCCTAGAGGCGGAGATGTGTTAGGGGAAAGTGACTTGAGGGTTCTTGAGCACCAGTTCCATCAGGACCCTGAGAGATAAGAGGAAAAAAGAAAGATATTTGGAAATAGTAACAGGTATAGGTACCACTTAGGAAGAAAAGGCAAGACCATAGAAAAAAATAAAATAAAATGGACAGACAGACAGATAGATACAGAAATGATAATCCAATGTCTGTGACCTTGGGAGAACCACTCCAATTTCTAATGGAGGGAATGGGGACACAGAACTCTGGTGGTATGAACAGTGTTATCTTGTAATTTTGTAAACCAGTGTTAAATCACTAATAAAATTTTTTTTTAAAGTGGGTGAAAGTGGAAGGCAGTTGAGGGAAGGGTAGGGCAGCTTGTTTGCTGCTTCTAATCTACATGTGCTTCCTCGGGTTTCAAAGTCTACTTTAAATGGTTATGTTTTATTAGCTCCTGTTGTACTGAGGATTTAACACCTCAGAGGGATGTCCTGTCTTGAGATCCAGCCTGGGGAAAGACCCAGTCGTACTCATGCCTGCCTTTCTCCAAGGAGAAACTTAGCTCTCCCGTACCTCTTGGCATGATGAAAGCTTGCTGAGTCCCGGTTTTCATTTGGTGTGAAATTGTACACATTTTTCTGTTGCCCTGGTAACACTTTCCTAACCCAGTGGGATTGTGCTGATGGTAAGCACACAACTGAGTCACTTGTGGTATCCCCACGGCTTTGAGAAGACCCAGTGAGTCAGTAAAATCATTTTGTATGCCTGCTTGAAGTTTGACACTTCAGAAATAAAAGAAAGGCCCGTAGTCATCTCACTTTTCTAGCCTGAAGTCCCCCACTACCATCCTTGTTAAGTAAGTAAATGGGTTTAGGGTTAAAAATAAATAAAGTCATAAGTGCCAGAATATCTGAAGACAGCAAGTACTTGGACCAAAAGTCACCAGAGATGGATGTTGGTGGTTAGTTACTTCATTTTGTGACCTACAGGCAGATGAAGCTCTGAGAACTTATAGGCCGTTCCTCCTTCATAATAAATATTTTATTTATTTTTAAAATGTTAATAACAGAGAGAAAGATTGATACAGAGGGAAGGAACACAGCTGCTCAGCTCTGGCTGTGATGATGATATCTGGGATTGAACCTGGAACCTTAGATCCTCAGGCATGAAAGTCTTTTGTATAGCCGCTATGCTATCTCCCTGGCCCTGGTTGCTCCTTTTAAGAGCAATGCCTTTGATGAAGCTGGGGGTATAAAATATGCCTTTGGCACTAGTTAAAGAATAAATTGACCAAAGCATTTTAGAGGATGACAACTGTTATTCAGTTAAACAAAATATCTTTTTCCTCCTTAGAATTTACCCTGTGGATAAAATAAAAAATAATTGGTTTGTGTCCCCATGTGAGAATCTCTAAATAGCCTGTAAGACAGTACTCCAGAATAAAGGGAGAGATTAAAATCACAGAGTGTCCAACTCAAAAATGTATTATTGGGTTAAAAAAACAAACCCATATAGACACATGCATAAATCTGTGATGCATAAAATGTTATGTTACATTTTTGCTGAAGAATAAACTAACAGGGGAGCCAGGCGGTAGCACAGAGTGTTAAGCACATGTGGCATGAAGAGCAAGGAGCCGCGGAAGGATCCTGGTTTGAGCCCCTGCTCCCCACCTGCAGAAGAGTCACTTCACAGGCGGTGAAGCAGATCTGCAGAAGTCTATCTTTCTCTCCGCCTCTTTTTCTTCCCTTCCTCTCTCCATTTCTCTCTGTCCTCTTTAACAACGATGACATCAATAACAACTACAATAATAACTACAACAACAATAAAAAAGGGCAACAGGAAAATAAATAAATAAAAGAATAAGCTAAAAGAAAGGGCTTTCACAGAACATTGTGTGTGCTTACTGTCTACCATCTGTCTACCTATCTACCATCTCCATTTTTTAAAGTTTTTTTTAATAATCTTTATTTATTGGATAGAGACAGCCAGAAATCGAGAGGGTAGTGGGAGGTAGAGAGAGAGAGAAAGAGAGACAGAGAGACACCTGCAGCTCTGCTTCACCACTTGTGAAGCTTTTCCCCCACAGGTGGGAGCCAGGGGCTCAAACCTGGGTCCTTGTGCACTATAACGTGTGCTCAACCAGGTATGCCACATCCTTCCTCCCACCTATCTATCTTCTACATATCTTTCTATTTATTTGTCCACTCACTTATCCACTCACCCATCCATCATCTATCTATCTGGCCACTCACCTGTTCATCCATCCATCCATCCATCCATCCATCCATCCATCCATCCATCACCTCGCTATCTTTCTATTTATCTGTCCACTCACTCATTGATCCATCTACCCACTCATCTTATCTATCTATCTATCTATCTATCTATCTATCTATCATCAATCTATCTACTCACCCATTGATTCATGTACCCACTCATCCATCTTTCATTTATTTAGATGAAAGTCTAATTAAAATATTCTGGGGGAAGGCAGTAGTGCACTGGGTTAAATGCACCTGACCTGAAGCACAAGGACCAGTGTACAAGATCCCAGTTCAAGCTCCCGGCTCCCCACCTAGAGGGGGTCTCTTCACAAATGGTGAAGCTGGTCTGTAGGTGTCTATCTTTCTCTCTCCCTCTCTGTCTTCTCCTCCTCTCTCAATTTCTCTCTGTCCTATACAACAACAGCAATAACAACAACAATAGCAATAATAGCAACAACAATAACACCACCATCAAAATGGGAAAAAAAAAAAAAAAGGCCTCCAGGAGCACTGGATTCATAGTGCAGGTATCAAGCCCCAGCAATAAAAAAAAAAAAAAGGAATTATTGAAATGTGAGGGTGTAGGGTGGGCCAGAAGAACTTCAGATCATCTGTAATTTTATTAGTTAATCCTACTTGCTTAAACAAATAATCTTCAAGGGGTGAGGTGGGGATGCACCTGGTTAAGCACCTTGCGTAACACCCTGGGTTCAAGCCCCTGGTCCTCACCTGCAGGGAAAAGCTGAAGGAGTGGGGAAACAGAGCCGCAGGTTTCACTCTGTCTCTTTCCCTCTTTGTCTCCTCTTCCTTTCTTCGTTTCTCTCTATTTCTAACCAACAATAAATAAACCAGTTAAAGAGAACTGACAAAAAAATAAATCAACTTCAATATTCCAGTGATTTGTTTTTGCAGTGATGTTGGAATAGATTCTAGCCCCATGTGGCAGCTCTGCTCCTAGTGGTTGCTAGGGGACATCATCTCCTCCCTGTTCTTGGTTCCTCCATCCATGGGGGTGTGTGGGATGGATACCTGTGGGCTCCCAGAAGCCAACTGTAAGTCGCAGGGAGGGGCAGGCCTATTACATATAAAATGGCCTCGCTTGTCATGTAGGAAAGTCAAATTTTCTTTATTAAAAAGTACACGGGGGGGGTGGGGTGGGCAATAGCACAGCGGGTTAAGCGCACCAAGTGCTAGGACCGAGTTCAAGCCCCCAGCTCCCCACCTGTGGGGAGGGGGATCGGATCGCTTTGCAGGCGGTGAAGCAGGTCTGCAGGTGTCTTTCTCTCCCCCTCTCTATCTTCCCCTCCTCTCTCCATTTCTCTCTGTCCTGTCCAACAACAACAACAGCTGTAACAACAATAACAGTAACAACCACAATAAGGGCAACAAAATGGGGAAAATAGCCCCCAGGAGCAGTGGATTTATAGTGCTGGCACCGAGCCCCAGCTATAACCCTGGAGGCAATATATTATATACATAGATAGATAGATAGATAGATAGATAGATAGATAGATGATAGATAGATAGATAGATTGATTGATTGATTGATGATAGAGATATATATTTACACAGAAGCAATGGAAATGTTCACTGGGCCCTGGTAGCAAGTTTATCACATGCCCACACTCATCAAAGAGGGAGTTTGGCAGGTGGTGTCAAGCTCTAGTTCCTGGGAGAGGGGGCTGGTGGTAGAAGAAGGCCCAGCAATTGTGAGTCTCTACAAAGGTAATGTGTTAATTGTTGCACATGTATTATTACCTAATTAAAACTCATAAAGATTATAATCCAGGCATAAAAAGAAACAAATGCCGGTTGATTAAACACAACACATGCTCTTTCTTCCCACCTTGACTGCAGTTGCTAAGCAGCTGTATGAATCTGGTCATCGTGTTCTTCTAGAAAGGGGAGGTGTGCAACATAATCACGGGTAACCTAATTGCATTTATTAAATAATTGTTAGTGGTTTTGTATTCTATTTTCTCCACCTCTACAAAGTGCTATTCATAATCACTAATCAGGAGCTAATCAGTATCACCAGAAGCTGAGTTCATTCCCACTCAAATCAGAGAAATCCGCTAAGCTCGCTTTTTCGCAGTGCTGAGTTTTAAACACAAAGCATGCTAAGGGTACTGGCACTGTAAGATCTGCAGGTACCATTTGGGATTAGAGCGTGTTACTAGAGCGACAGCAAATTCTGGATCGAGTAAGCTTACGTTCTTGCAGTCTGTGAAGTCTGCTGAGTCAGACTCAGCAGTTGGAGAGCAGGACTTGCATGCTTGAAGCCTCAAGTTTGATCTCTGGCACCACATATGCTAGAACTGTACTCTAGTCTCTCTCCCTCTTTCTCATGAAATAAGTAAAATTAACTTAAGGTCTGTTCTGACTCTATCATGAGGTCTAGGGTAGTGCCTCATACAGAGTACTACTTTCATGGGTATTTGTTAAAATTAATGAATTATGCAAAGATTTCTGGTAAAATATGTTTGTTTATAAGACAGAGTAAGCTTGAGACCAAGAGTATAAAATTGTACAAGAATTGAAATATGTAATAAATAACTTTCTAAAATTAATTAGAAAAGTAACTCAATAGTTCCTGAAGCGGCATTTGATCAAATTAAGCATCCACCAGGACTTTAAGCATCATAATAACAGGGATTAGAAGAATAATTTGTTTTTCTTTCCATAATAAGTAATAAAATATTTAATCAATGTATCATACGTCCCTTAAACCTGGGGCTACTTTCTGACAAAATCATAGATAAAATAAAGAAAATCTTACTACTCTTCTCATCATTTTTCTCTGGAAGTTATATTCTAACCATTGCAATAAGAAATGAGAAATTAAATATATAACTACATTAGAAAGAAGGAGGGGAAGAAAATTATCAACATCTTGAAATAATAAGTTTCTTCACCTAATTTTTTTAAAAATCTCTGAGCTGGTGAAAGTTAATAAAATCTCAGTTTGGTGTTTGTGTTACACACAAAAATATAATGAAAACATATGATACTAATCATTCAACAGAGCAAAATATTCAAGAATTATCTTAACAAAAATATGGAATGTCTATATAGACAAATACAGTATTCTTCTGAGGTGGAAATAAAATCTTAAACTAATGTTTAAATATCAAAACATTAAGAATCATTTTATGCTCCCACAACTATTTCTTAATAAATTTAATTTAGTCATGACTTCTCCTTTTTTTAATTTAACAAACTAATTTTAAGTTTCATCTTGAATAATGAGTAGAGCATGCCTATGAAAAATGCTGTAATAAAGATAGTGCAACAGGGGTCAGGTAGTGAAAGTACAGGTTACAATGCCTGAGGACCAAGGTTCAAGTCCCTGGTACCCACTTGTAGTGGGGAAGATGCAGTTGTCTCTCCCTCCCCCCCCCTCTCTCTTTCTCTATCTATCTATCTATCTACCTATCTATCATCTATCTATCATCTATCTATCCATATCTAACATCAATCTCTCACCTTCTACCAAAAAGAAAGAACACATATGTTTTCTGAGAATAGTGGATTCATGTAGTCACTGAGTCTAAGCAATAACCCTGGTGGCAACAAATAATTACAAAGTGATCATAATAATACAGAAGGCAGAAGCAAATGTCCCTTATATAAGCTACATTACAAAGTTGTGGTGACTGTACTGTTCTAAAGAGTGAAAGCAAGAAAGAATCCTGTGAAATGGAATAAAGCATCCAAAAGACACGGTCATCTAAGGTATAAATAGATCCAGCCTGATCCAGGCATTAACTCATGGGAAAAAGCATCTTGTTTCCTCCACATGCAATCTCTTCAGTTTTGACTACACTTACCCCTTGATTCCTCATGACTGATGGATCCCCTTTCACCTTTCAGCTTAGGTCTGTCTTATTCTCTCTCCAGTATCATATATACATGAGAAATCAGCAACTTGAGCAAGAACTTATTCTGAAAGTCCTAAAGGGTTTCAATTTTACTCCTGAAGAATATTATTGCATGCTAAGAGGATTAGCAGAAGGTGAGCTCCAGGGCTGAGGGCCTCTCCTATTCAATGTGAGTACCCTGGATAAAGGGAGGAAAGAATTCTGCACATTAGGAGAGGCACTCTATAGTGTGATGAGCAGAATTAGGATCCAGAATGATGTGAATATCCCAAAGGACTGATTGAGTCAATAAGACGAGATGCAGCGGGATCATTAGGAAATCCTTACAACTTCAAACTTGTAGATCCATTCATGGAACTCATCAGCTCTAGAAAATAATTATTAGATCATCTTGTGAGGCAGACAAAGGATCCAGTGGAGACAAACATAGACTCATGGCACATGCCTGAATGATAAATTAATAGCTCCTCTGGGGAGTTCTCTAAGAGCAGAACAGAGTCTACCTGGGTTCCCATTGTTTCATGGTACCTAGGGCAATGTAGCATGGCTGGTGTCTTAAGTCAAGTCATTGAAAATCCCACAGGTAAAAAAAATGTGAGAATTATTTCAAAGAGCAACTCATTATTTAAAATGTTTTAACAATTTGATCCCACTGTTACTATTTCAATTTGATTACCAATTTGAAGTCCTTTTTTTTTAATTGTTGAAGTTATTATTGCTGCTGTTGTCATCGTTGTTGGATAGGACAGAGAGAAACGGAGAGAGGAGGGAAAGACAGAGAGGGGGAGACAAAGATAGACACCTGCAGACCTGCTTCACCGCTTGTGAAGCGACTCCTCTGCAGGTGGGGAGCCAGGGGCTCAAACCAGGATCCTTAAGCTGGTCCTTGCGCTTTGCGCCATGTGCACTTAACCCACTGCACTTCCACCCAACTCCCCAATTTGAAGTCTTAAGGGCTTAAGTTGAAGGAACATATACTCAGAGATATGGTCTATGCATCACAAAGTTTGAGACATTCAATCATTTTTCCCCTCTCATATAAATTGAATAGTGATTTGTGAGACTATAAGTTAATAAGAGTGTATATCAATACCATTCCCACCACTGAAGGCCTGTCTCCCATCCCCCCACCATGAAGCTGAACATCTACCCTCACCCTCCACCCAGAGATTATTTTTTACTTTGGTGCTATATATTGTTCCCTTCTTATCCTATGGTCTTGTCAATATTCCCATTTTATAAATATTTTTTTTTAAATGTGAGGAACTCATGTGCCAACAATTGTACTGGAAACCACTAACCTCTCAATACAAAAAAAAAAAAATGTGAGAGGAAGTGTCTATTTTATTTCTAGGGAGATGAAAAATTTTATTAGAGTTGTGGGACATTATCAATAAATAATGTATTTAGGAGGAACAGAATAATTTCCCAAGATCCCATCATTTTGCTTAAACATTTCAACATTGTTGTTCTGAGAACCTAATGCAAGCCTTTGTCATGGTTCATGACCTACCCTGACTTTGTCTCTGAGTTCGGCCCTTCTCTCTTCTTGACGGCCTCCGCACACAGACTTCTGATACTGGACATAGCAAAGTACCTTCAATCCAATCCCACTTCTCTTCTATGTGTTTTACTGTTTTCAGTGCCTAAGCTTTTCACTTCCGGGGTTACGTGTATTGCTAAATGTTTTACCTTACAAATTTTGGTGCGATTCTAAAGGGGATGTTTTCTTTTCTTTTCTTTTCTTTTCTTTTTTTTTTGGCCTTGAGAATCATGTTTATTTTTTTTCAATTTTTATTGTTAGTGACTTAACAGTAATTTACGAAATACCTATTTGCATGTAGTCTGATTATTGATTGTAATCACTTTTTATGTTACGATTTTTAATTTGTGGCAACTTCTTGGATATAATGATGAAATAGTTTCACTTATCCATTTTTTTTATAATTTGTATTTATTCTCCAGAGCACAGATTTTAAAAAATGTCCAATTTCTAGAGTTTGACTTAGGGTAATTACCCTCAAGTTAGAATATTTGAAATACATTAAATTTATTTTATCTGTTTAGCTAAGTACAAAAAGGCTTTCAGTATTAGCAAAGCTTTCTTTATAATGTCAATCATGCATATGCTTAGGATCATGGTGGCCCTAGATTGCTTTTACTTAAATTTTGTATTTAACAAAGGAATCTAAACCATTTGGGGATTGGACAGCATTTAGGAAATGTATGTATAGGATTATTAGGGATAGAATTGCCAGAAATCCTGAAATATTTAACATACACTTGTTGATTGATTTTTACCACAGTAAATATGAAGCAATAACAAAGATATAAATAATTCAGAGTTCAGTCCTCCTCATCAGGTTTCTTTAAAGATCATAGCAAAAAACTGTTTGGTGGGGTTGTCTCTTTGTAATTTTTTTTTCTAAAGCCATATACAAAAGAGATATAAATCCATATAAAACAGACTAGCACTGATTCTTTTTTTTTTTTTTTTGCCTCCAGGGGAATTGCTGGGGCTTGGTGCCTGCACCATGAATCCACTGCTCCTGGAGACTGTTTTTTCCCCTTTTTGTTACCCTTGTTTTATCGTTGTTGTGGTTATTATTATTGCTCTTATTGATGTCTTCGTTGTTAGATAAGACAGAGAGAAATGGCAAGAGGAGGGGAAAACAGAGAGGGGGAGAGAAAGACACCTGTTTCACCGCTTGTGAAGTGACCCCCCTGCAGGTGGGGAGCCGGGGGCTCGAACCAAATCCTTATGCCTGTCCTTGTGCTTCACTCAGTGTACCCCCGGCCCCCTAGTACTGATTCTTTATAAATGAAATTACACGTTTATAAATATGTAAGTGAAGACTACATGACCTTCCAACCTATCCTCTCCTATAATTTATTTATGTTAAATAATTACTTTTGTCTTTCAGAGGCATTATATAGTGAATGTAAGTGATTTATTAAAAACCTTGGCTAGCTTGAGACTGCTTTAGTACTTTGCCTTAAAAATCTGCACATAAGCAAAATTCCTGATATTATGAGTTGGGATTCTCAGTGTAAGAGGATTAAAAATCTCTGCTTAAGCAAGGGCTTGTTAGCTGTTTCTAAGTGTCATATATCAGAGAGGCCCAGCTACTTATAACCTATAGCTGAAACTATAGGACAGGGCACATAGAATGCAAGACAATAGAAGGTTTCTAACTCTTTCTAGTTCTCTTTAGATTTTTTTAATTTTTATTCTAGAAAGATAACTTATGCTGCTTCAGAAGTAGATAGAATAATCAGCATTTGCACATGATAATGCACATCCATTTTTAAAGGTCTCTAGTCATTAAATCAGTCTGAAGCAGTGTTGCCAAGAGGACTCTTAGAAAGTCCTTTCCAAATACTTGCAAAAATATATCAGTGTGTGCAGACTTGGAATTGGACATCCAGTCATCTACTTAGAAGTCATGTGCTTTGGAAACCTTCCCAGTAGGGAAGGTTTTTTTCCTATAATAATCTTTTGTATCTCAACTCCCCTACATTTATAGCCAGTGAAATACTGCTGCACACAAAATAGAGCATTCCATTTTTTTTCTTTTTTTTTAAATTTTTTATTTAAGAAAGGATTAATGAACAAAAACATAAGGTAGGAGGGGTACAACTCCACGCAGTTCCTACCACCCAATCCCCATAACCCACCCCCTCCCATGATAGCTTTCCCATTCTCTATCCCTCTGGGAGCATGGACCCAGGGTCATTGAGGGTTGCAGAAGGTAGAAGGTCTGGCTTCTGTAATTGCTTCCCCGCTGAACATGGGCGTTGACTGGTCTGTCCATACTCCCAGTCTGCCTCTCTCTTTCCCTAGTAAGGTGGGTCTCTGGGGAAGCTGAGCTCCAGGACACATTGGTGGGGTCTTCAATCCAGGGAAGCTTGGCCAGCATCCTGGTGGCATCTGGAACCTGGTGATTGAAAAGAGAGTTAACATATGTAGCCAAACAATTTGTTGAGCAATCATGGATCCCAAGCTTGGAATAGTGGAGAGGAAGTGTTAGGGAGGTACTCACTGCAAACTCTAGTGTACTTCTGCTTTCAGGTATATATTTTGCAGTATTTTTAAAGGCATAGGATCAGTACTACCGATAATAAAACAAAATTGAATAACTCATCTGAAAACACCCTACTGAAAAATTAATGTCGGTTGAATAGATAGATATATTTGCCACCAGGGTAGTCACTGGAGCTTAGTGTCAGTACTTCAGATCCACAACTCAGTTGAAAATGTCTGCTCAATGGAAAATATTTCTACTCTGGGATTGGTGTATTGCACCATTGTAGAGGACTTGGGGAGTGAGAGAGGGCTTGAGGGACCTGGTTCACAAAGGTGGAGAAGGTCTTAGGCAGGGCATTAGAGTGTTTTGCAGAAAACTGAGAAATTTTATACAGGTACCAATAACTGTATTTACTGTTGACTGTATGCCATTAATCCCCCCAATAAAAAAAAGATGCAGAATCTGAAAAAAAATGCAAGAAGGAAAAAGAAAATATGTCTGCTTAGCAGATATTTATAAGGTCCAAAGTGCTTAATGTTTTTGCCTCCATTATCTTTAATTTTTTATTATTCTACTCGTTTACAAAACTATAAGACTTCAGGAGCATAACTTCACAGCCAAGCATGGTAGTTATTGCATCTGTCACCAAAATCCTATGTCCCACTTCACCTCTGATAATTGCCATAGTTTTCATAAAGTCTAAGAGTTTGGTTACTGCTCTTTTTGAAAGTTCCTTTGTTTTTGTTATCTGTATTCCATATATGAGTGGAAATGCCTTTAATTGTCTTCCCTTCTTATCTCATTGAGCAAAATTACCTCCAGTTTCAACTATTCTGTTCCAATGTCTCCAGTATTTTTAAAGTACTCATCCATACCTTATTGACTTTCAGTGAACGAACTTGGAGAGTAACTATACAAACTTCTAAAGTAGTTGGAGATTTTTGTTTATTATGACCCAAAAGGGCCATGATTATTTGTAAAGAAAAACAGTTCTCTTTTTTGCATCCCAAAAGGAATTTTGGTCCAGGATCCCATATGGAGAAGTAATAGCAGAAACTGACCAGGTGGCTCTGAACCCCAGTTCCACTGGGACCCAGAACGTCTGTGACAAGAAACCTTGGTTTTGTATCATCACTGAGAGGGAAGAGATTCTGGATAACACCTGAGGAAGTTAGGCACTGCTTTGCTTAACTGAGAGGGATGGAATGAGGAGAAAGGAAGGATGACTATGGAATGATTGGACTCATTAGTACTGAGGAGTACTGAGATTTAAAACACAGTGTGCCAGTTGTTAATGCACCTGGTTAAATGCATGTGTTACCACATGCAGGGACTAGGATTCAAGTCCACAATACCATTTCCCTCTCAATTTCTCTCTGCCCTATCAAATACAGTTAATAAAATTAAAAAAATGTTTCTTAAAAAATAATTAAAGCACATGAATTTGAAAAACACTATATATATAGTCATCCCATAACTATGATCTTGGAAAACTATGCTAATCACCATTGATAATTTATTCCCATTTCTCCTTTTCTTTCTCTCTCTCTCTCTTTTTTCTTTCTTTCTTCCTTTCTTTCTTTCTTCTCTTCTTTCTTTCTTCCTTCCTTCCTGTCTATCTGTCTGTCTTTCTTTTCTTCTTTTTTATCAGAGCACTGCTCGGCTCTGGCTTATGGTGGTGCTGGGGATTGAACCTGGGATCTTTTAGGGAGGGGAGCACAGAACATTGCTGATGGAAGTCCTGTGGAATTAAACCCCTCTATTATCTTATAATCTTATAATCATTAATAAGGGGGGGAAAAAGAATGCAAAGAAAAAAAAGAAAGTAAAAAGAAAAAGGCCTATTCTATGGTTTCTTGAGATGATTGGTATCTAGTTGGGCATCTGGTGATTGCATGAAATGTATGGGACCAGCCGAGCACTTTTGTTAATGTTTCTTTTTCTCTCTGTATTTCTCTCTTCCAGCTATTGGCAGGACCCTCATCCCCCGTTACTTCAGCACTGTATTCGAAGGAGGGGTGACCGACCTGTATTACATCCTCAAACATTCAAAAGAGTCATATCACAACTCATCCATCACAGTGGACTGCGACCAGTGTGCCATGGTCACCCAGCATGGGAAGCCCATGTTCACCAAGGTAGGATTGTAGCTACAGATGTCTTCTGATATGTCGAGCAGATTTCTCACCTCTCAGACACTGTCAGTGCTGTGAGAGCAATCCATTCCGTTTGTGACCTGGCTCCTTAAGTTCTGCATGATCAAAGTTCTAAGAGGAGCACGTGTGTTACAGAATACACGGGTGTCAGAAATGGCATGTCTTCAAAGGGCAGAAGAGCAATATTGCTGTCTAATATGGCATGTCTTCAAAGGGCAGAAGAGAAATATTGCTGTCTAATAAAGCTGGGCCGCTAATTGGAATTTTGGTGTTGATGTGAAGGGTCTTCTACAGCTGAGAAAACATCTTTGGAGACTGGTCTGTAGCATACCTGGTTGACTGCATTAGTAACTGTGCACAAGTACCTGGGTTTGAGCCCCCAGTCCCTACTTGCAGGTGAGAAGTTTCACTAGCGGTGAAGCAGTGCTGAAGATGTCTAAATTACACTCTCTCTCTCTCTCTCTCTTTCTCTCTCTATCAATTTCTCCTCCCCTCCTCAATTTCTCTCTGTCCTATCAGATTAAATAAATAAAATGAAAAGCTATGATTCTCTTAAATTCTACCATTGTATAGTGAGTAGCTGTATTTCATTCCCAAAATTAAACACATTTTTAAGTTAGATTCTAATGTTCACAAATGGGGTGGAAAAATCAATCAACCACAACTTACAGCAGTTAAACACCAGTAACTGTAATCTTTAAGGAGGATCAAATAGCAGAATTCAAGGTCATGAGAAATGTGAAAAGGAAAAGTGATATGATAGAAAATCGATCCTTTTTTTTTTTTTACATTTACACCCCTGCAATCCTTCCCATACAAAGAAAATTGACATGAAGTATTCCAGCTGGGCAGGGCCTTCTGGAACATTGCAGACCATCCTTTTTTATGTCCTCTCCAAAGTTGAAAGATTGTTAAGAACAAATAGAAAACATGACACACGGAGGTGTTTTTAATAAAAGCTTCATTACATTTGAACCAAGATTAAATATGAAATTGATCTGTAACACTAATGACAGCAGCTATCATTTATTTTCTTAGTTGAAAACATAAATGTCAGCCTTCTTAAGTTAAAAAAAAAGAAGTTGAGGTATCAGGGTTAATTAAAAAACCCAAATTATAAAATTAAAGATGTGCTTGGGACCCTCGCACCATTTCTCTGGAAGGGCAAAAATACAATGTCTGCTCTCTAAAGGAGTCCTTGAATCTGCTAATACAGTTCAGCTTTCCCAGAGCCCACTGTGATTCTTCTTCTAGCGTTTGCCCACGGTGATAAGAGCACCCAAGGAAAAAGTGACAAAATGCAAAAGCCAATCATCAGGTGCTATTGTTTTTTTTTTTTTTTTTTGTGGGACTTTGCTTTGTTAAGAGGCATCTTAAATGTAGAACGGGAATTGGGATTTTTCCATGTTCTCCATTTTCCTTTTGTGCAGAGAGGAAAGTCATCATTCAGGAACAAGAAAGGGCCTCCAAGATGGTGAAGTCCACGCTGAGAAAAATGTTTTGGTCTGTAGCAAGGACTTCTCACTGTTGGTTCAGTTTTCCCTTTGTTTTGGAGACAGGAGACATGTATATCATCTTTTCCACAGAATCGACATACTTGTGACTCAATATTCCTGTGCCAAGACCTGAGCCCTGTAGAGTGCTAGTGTTTTCTTTGTTGCTTCATTCTCTTTGTCTTTCCCTTGGTCTGGTCTTGGTGCTCCAAGGATATTAAAGCAAACAAAGATAATAGGCAAGTGCAATTCTACTGTTAGGAAGAAGCTATTTACAAATCTTAGAGCCCCTGAAAATATAAATACATCTTGTGTACCCTGTTGGTATGTTTTCTCTGTCTTCCTTTCTCAAGCCAAAACTTGTCCATAAATAGGAAACTAAAGGTAGTTCTTGGGGCAAGGCGGTGGCACACCTGGTTAAGTGCTCACACTACAGTGTTCAAGGACCCAGGTTCAAACCCCTGGTCCCCACCTACAGGGGGAAAGCTTCACCAGTGGTACAGCAGGGCTGCTGGTGTGTCTCTGTCTCTCTCCCTCTCTATCTCCTACTCCCTTCTCAATTTCTCTGTCTCTATTTAATAATACAGAGATATATAAATACTAAAAAAAGATAGTTCTTCAGTTTATTTATTTATTGCCACTAGATTTTGTGACAAAAACCCCTTGGTTCCTGTATGGCTCCTCCCCCACTCCTGGTGGTCATTCCCCTCCTCTTTTTTATTATCGAGAAAGAAACAGAGAGAGAAAGAGAACGAGACACACGTGCAGCATGGCTTTACAGCTTATGCAGTTCAATTCCCCCAGCCCCAGGTGGGGACTTGAACCTGGGTCCTTCCTCATGGTAATGTGAGTGCTCTTCTGCGTACATCATGGTCCCCCTTCAGTTTAAATTTTTTAAGTTCCACATCTCTGATGAACTGATACACAGGCTTTTCTTACTCAAATCAAGAAGCTGGAATGTCCTCCTCTACTCCTCAAAGCTCCCCTCTCAGAAGGCTGAGGGTTTGCTCAGTTCTCCAAGACTTCAGCTGCAGACCCAAGCTTTCCCCTGAACTCAACTTATGTAGCCTCCAGCTCCAATTATTTATATCCCCAATCTGACTGTACTCCTTAGCAAACCAGTTGCCAACTCTTGCAATGACTATTTCCATACCTCAATGAAAAATACCACTTTCTGGGAAATGTAGCTAAGCTATGTGGACTTAGTCCAGAGGCTAATTATGCACATTTATTTTTAGAAACTTGGGAAGGATTCATTTTTTTTCTGTTTTTTTTTTCTTTTCTTTTTTCCCCTGATAATGATGAGAGTACCCAAAGAAATTTTCCAATTTTTCTTTTGTCCTTCTATTATTTAAAGGTAACTCACCTTCCTGTAATAGCTAATATGTCTATTTGGTATGAAATAGTGGGATGATACCCTATCCGTCTCATAAAGAATAAAGAGTGTGGAAGCCAGTGCTTTCTATTTCTCAAGGAAAGCCTGCTATTACTCCACAACCTCAGCACAGTCTGTGTAGGCAGTAAGCTATTGTTTGAATTTAGACTATCAATAAGCTCTAATTCCCCTAAGAGCACTTGACCCAGTGATTCTGAGTTACTTTTATGAAAATTTGGCCAACTGGTGAAGCCGAAATCAGCTGTGGTCCTAATCAACCACAATATTTAATATTCCTCAGGAGTACAGTGCACATTTTGTAATTTCCTGAAGCGAGGAACATTATAGGTTATGGATAAATATGTAATTAAGATTTTTTTTTAAAACACACCTCATGAAGCCTTTTCTTTGCTGTATTCAATTTCAAATCGAATGAGCAACAAGGCTTTAATGATCAGAGGAGCAATCACCAAGGTTTTCAGAATAAAAAAAAAAAAACCTTTCAAATTATATCTGAGGGTGTGACTAGTGGCAGTCGGGGAGAGGAGCCCCTCTGGGGTACATATTGGGCTGCTGTTAGAATTTACAAACATGGGTTTATTTTTATTTTCTCTTCTCATTTATTAGGAGATCATTCAGTCATACAAAAAAGTGCCATGGAAATGGTCCATTGGTTTTTCCTATGTGAATATTCATTTATGTCCTTTATGACTGACTATAAGTTTGTTCCCTTACCTTGGCCCACAAGCTACGAGTCAGGAACTATACATTTATATTCCCAGTATCACTGATCATATTGCTCTAGTGTGTGTATTTTTTAATCTCTACACATACATTTATGTCTGTCTTTAAGTAAAAATAACAAGCTTTGTGTAACAGTTAACCTAAATGCACTACTCCATGCGTGTATTTTCCTAGCCCAAAGCCTGAGGAAATTCAATCAACACTCCTCTTTCAAAAAAAAAAAAAAAGCACATTTTATTTCACAGAAGCTGTAACAGAAACACTATTATTGCATTGTCACATGGTCAGCATTGCTTCACAATTAGTCAAAGAAAGCAAAGGGTTAAAAAGCACTGGGCTTAGTTTGAAAAATGTTCCTTTTTAGTTCTCTTGTTCCTGGCCTAGTCTCAAGCTAGCACGTGATCTGCTGAATGCCTGCCAGCCTCTTTCTTGTTGATCCTCCGGAGACCATCTGTGCTGGGGGCATTGATTAGAGTGTGTCTGCTGGGATTACATCTTTTCTGTTGCCATGCCAACTAATCAGCTGATTTTGGTTACCACAGAAACAAAATGTCAGAGCTCATAGTACGGTAACATGAATTCAGCACAATAGAAAATGTTTTCTTAATTGGGGACCCTTTTGATTTTGAATTCCTAGTGAAAGGCAGTTTTTTTTTTAAAGGCCAACTTTAGATAAAAAGCTACATTAATTGTATTGATTAAGAGGAATGCAGAGAACTATCTTTGAAAAGAGAAAACATTCATTCCCTTCTAGAAGCTACTGTCTTTTTTTTTTTTTACTACTGCTAAACAAGGAATATGTATGTATTTTTTTTCTTTAAGCACCTCTATTGCATTTGCTGATTGTTGCATATAAAATAAATCAAGAAGCCTTGAGTTTCCTTTAACTTCCAGACCCTGGCAGGGGGCCAAAAGGCTGCTTGGGACTTGGGGAGAAAGGTTGTGGTCTTAATTGCCTGGAGCAGACCAAGTTCTCTTCCACCCTTTTCCTTCAAGGATGTCAACCAATTTTTCTTAAAGAAAAACTCCCACAGTATGAACTCAGACTTGATTCTAAGAGTTGCTCTCTTGCTCATGATAAACCTGAGGTAACTACTGATTCTTTGTTTTGATGAAGAACATAAGTTCAAGCCATGTTTCAGTTCTGTCTCTTGAAGGCCAATGACAATTCCACTCCACTGGTTGGCTGCATCACCATCAACAAAGAACACAATTCACCTTGAACTCATAGACCCTACAATTGAAGGGATCATCAAAAGGACCTCTCCTCTGCCTTCCCCATCATGAAACCCTGTTCTAACAGAAAGAAACCATTAGCTCCATTTGCTCTGGGTTTGTGTTTCATGAAAACAAAACAAATAGATTAGACAATATGAAATCATGGTATTTCACTGGGCTAATATTTCTCTAAACTTTCAATAAGCCTCTCTCTGTAGTAATAAAATAATAATAATAATAATTGGACTATAGCTTCCACGTGTACCTGTCCTGTGTTCTCATTGGCTAGCTATGCTATTTCCTTTGTACAAAGTTGCTGGCACTCACATGGAGGAGATCCAGCCAGGCGGCAAGCCATCAATCCTCCCTCACTGGTCCTCAGGGATTGTGTGATACAGAAAAGAGGACTCAGGGAGTATTCTGGTACAAACACTCGTTTTATTTGGGGATGAAACAGGTTTATATAGAGAGTTAAACAAAGACCATCTTTCAAATATGTCAGAAATTACAGGTTTCTTAACAGTCAGCTTGCCCCTATGGTAGGGGGCTGGTATGACAAGAATTGATGAGATAAATAAAGGTCAAGACAATTAGTCTCCATGATGCAGGCAGGTTAATTATCCAAAGGCATTTGAGAGGAGCATAGGGGTTAAACCAGTAAGGTGAGGTAGAGAAAAGAAAAACAAAGCTTGATGTAAATTGCAGATATAAAAGGGAACAAGGAAATAAGATTTTGGGGGCTTTTCATTGTCTAGTGTTAGGGGTGTATGATAGAGTTTGTTCTCCTTTGTGATCAAGAGGTGAAGTGGATGTGTGAACTTTGAGTGAACCCTAAAGCAGGCAACCATTTGGCCTTCTGTTAGCAGGGAGAAACTAAGTGTGAGAGGCCTGTAGGCTTTCTGTGAGCTTGAGAGACTAACAAGGAGAAACTGAGTCTGGGATACTTTTCCCTCTTGGCTCATCTCTAAGGAGAGAGGCTAACAAGTGGGGTGTCTTTCCAGACCTCCATCCAAGGATGGTAGAGCTTCCCTAAACTCTACCAAGCTTTCACATAGTCCCACACAAAGTCTTTACTGTGACTTCTATTCTTATGACTTGACAGGAGGGATTGCATAACTTAATCTCCATGCAACTCTTTTGAAAACCTTGGTCAATTAATTGCAATGTTTAAGATGCTCTGGACGAGTGGTGTGGAGACACGGCAGACAGGTGCCCACAGACCTAAAACTACCTACAGATACTGCTAATTGGAGCTGAGTTATAGAGGGCTTCACCTAGATTGCACATCATTAGTTTACCTCTGTTAAAATGAGGTATCAGACAGCAGTATCCTTTTCCTTAAATTGTAGCATATCAATATGTGTGACTCATTCTCCTATAGTGATACCTGGCTTACTTAATAGAAAACTATCTTAAATTAAAGTTAATAAAAGTCACCGAACTAGTATGTGGACATAGTTGGCATTCCACCAGTGGTAACCTTTTGCACCACGTTCTCAAAAAGAGACATAATTATTAATAGTTCATAAAAGATGGATACAGATTAAATTGTTAGTTATCTCCATGAGCTATAGTTTTAGAATCACTCGCAGTCACTATTTAGTTCATCATTTTTTATGATGGTAGTCATTTTTTGTTTCTTTCACCAGAGCACTAATCAGCCCTGGTTTATAATGGTGCAGGAGATTGAGCCTGTGAGTTTAGAGCCTTAGGCTTTAAAGTTTTATTTATTTATTTATTTATTTATTTATTTATTTATTTATTTTCCCTTTTGTTGACCTTGCTGTCTTTTTTTAATTGTTGTTATAGTTATTATTGTTGTTATTGATGTTGTCGTTGTTGGCTAGGACAGAGAGAAATGGAGAGAGGAGAGGAAGACAGAGAGGGGGAGAGAAAGATAGACACCTGCAGACCTGCTTCACCGCCTATGAAGCAACTCCCCTGCAAGTGGGGAGCCAGAGTCTTGAACTGAGATCCTTATGCCGGTCCTTGCACTTCGCACCATGCACTTAACCCACTGCACTACCGCAGGACTCCCTTTTTTTTTTTTTTTTTTTACATATCCATTGTATTATGTCCCCAATGCTCTAGTTGGTCATTTTTATGTATGTCCAAATCATGTATTATGTATCAATTTCTAAATTTTTATATTCTTATTTTTAGCCTAGTGAATATTTGTCTATGAAAAAAAAAATTTTGAGCAGAAACTCAGGTCAAGTTAGAGATGCTCAAATTGGAGTCAGAAAGCCCGTGTGTGTGTGTGTGTGTGTGTGTGTGTGTGTGTGTGTGTGTGTGTGTGTGTGTGTGTGTGTCTGTGTAGGGTGGTCTCAGCATCCAGAGAGAGACCCTTCTTCTCCCACCAAAGCCCTGAAATACCTCTCAAGTGCTTAAGTAGGCTTGCACTATGGAAACTATGAGTCCGACTTTTGCATCCTCAAGCTACACTGCTGTTATTTTCGGACTTACCACACACATACACACTGCCTTTAAGATAGTTTTCCAACAAGGCTCTTAAAAGACATTGCTACCCTCATTTGATGAAGAAACTGAGACTTAGGGAATCTAACATGCTTCCCTTTTTGTTCCATAGCAAAGAATATGCCATCAGAACTTAAATGCAATGCTCTCTAATGCCAAGGCCTCTGTTCATTGCTTTGTCCTGCTTCTCTAATGCAAACCTGAACAGAGGAATGAGGTGTAATTGTTTCACTGAGCCAACATGCTAACACAGTATCCTGTTTTATAGCTGAGACACACTCAGTGCTGTGATTACCTACTATTTCCTTCCTTCAATAGTCAAGAACAAAAATAAAGGGGCATAAAGTAGGGATTGAATGTTTTAAATTATCTGAATATCAAAAAAACCTTTAAGAAACTGCCCTGGGAGTCAGGTGGTGGCGCAGTGGGTTAAGCGTACGTGGCGCCAAGTGCAAGGACTGGCATAAGGATTCCGGTTCAAGCCCCCGGCTCCCCACCTGCAGGGGAGTCACTTCACAAGTGGTGAAGCAGGTCTGCAGGTGTCTATATCTTTCTCTCTCCCTTTGTCTTCCCCTCCTCTCTCCATTTCTCTCTGTCCTACCCAACAACAACAATAAAAAATGGCAACAAAAGGGAATAAATAAATATTAAAAAAAAAAAAAAAAGAAACTGTCCTGTCAGGGACCAGGCAATGGAGCACCAGGCTTCAGCGTACATAGTACAAAGTGCAAGCCCCTGGCTTCTCACCTGCAGTGTGTGTGGGGGGGTCACTTCATAAGCAGTGAAGCAGGTCTACAGGTGTCTCTCTTTCTCTCCTTCCTCTCTATCTTCCTCTCCTCTCTCAATTTCTCTCTGTCCTATCAAATAAATAAATAAATAAATAAATAAATAAATAAATAAATAAATACATGGTCTCCAAGAGCAGTGGATTTGTAGTGCAGGCACTGAGACCCAGAAATAACTCTGGAGACAAAACAAAAAAGAAAGAAACTACCCTATCACACATCACTCATACCAAGAAAGAGAACCAACCCCAAGTACAATAAAATAGCTCACTTGGACAGTGTGCTGTTCTACCATGTGTACTGCCCAGGTTCAAGCCCAACCACAACAGCACTGATGGAAGCTTTAGTACAGTGTTCCTTCTCCTCCTCCTCCTTCTCATCTTCCTTCTCCTCCTCCCTCTCCTCCTCCTCCTCCTTCTCTTTCTTCTTCTCTTTACCCTCTCCTCCTCCTCCTTCTCTTCCTCCTCCTCCTCCTCCCCCTTTTCTTCTACTTTTTCTTCTTCTCATTCTCTCTTTTTAATTTTTTAATTATCTTTATTTATTTATAGGACAGAGACAGCCAGAAATTGAGAGGGCAGGGAGGAAAGAAAGGAAGAGAGACAGAGAGACATCTGCAGCCCTGCTTCATTCCCCTCACAGGTGGGGATCTCTGCCTTCTCTGTCTCTATTTTATATAAAAAATGAGAACCTCAGCAAGTTTACTATTTTATTAATAATTTGCTCATTAACTTAAAATTACTTAGAAAAAAATTTTTTTCTTGAAAAACAATTAGCTTTCTCTCCAAAGGGCATTCTATTTTGCAAGTAGAATTTGTCACTCTGATATAACACAATTCGAGGAATATACTCTGAATACCTCCATTTTCCATATGTCAGTAACTAACACCTATGACCCTGGGTTTAGCATTGTCCTCTGGAGCGTCTCTTTGAAAATGCTAACTTCCTCTGGTTGATAGTCTGACTCTTAAGAAAGAATAGTCTTATTAGACACTTTCTCTTAAGGTTGGCTAGCCAGATTTACGATCAGAATCTTAACTTCTATGAGAAAAGAATGAGAAAAGTAGAAGTAAAAGGTTAGAAAGTACAATGGTTGGAGGGGTACATGATGTGTCAGGAGTAATACAACTCATTGTGATTCACTGGTTGCCATATTTGAAAATGCAGAAATGGTGGCTCAAAGGGTTTCAGTGAGTAACTAGTAAAGCAACTATTAGCTAGAAAGCAACAACTAATTTTGGAATTCTCTCAGTCTAGAATTGAACTCTCTACAATCTAGAAAGTCACAGCATGCCACAAAGTTTTTTGTGGTCTATTTTCTCAAGACCGGACACCACAACACCCCTCTGGGTTACCGTGGCGATCCCATTAAGGAGCTGACGTGTAAAATAAATAATGTAGCAGTGTTCACCAAATGCGTAACCAATGAGACCGTTGTTTGTTGTTTCCAGGTATGTACAGAAGGCAGACTGATCTTGGAGTTCACCTTCGATGATCTCATGAGAATAAAAACGTGGCACTTCACCATTAGACAATACAGAGAGTTAGTCCCAAGAAGCATTCTAGCCATGCATGTAAGTAACTTCATTTCTATTTCATTTTCTTTCCTTGCAGTTCTCTCATTATACTCAAGAAGGTAAAGCCCAGATCTGTCTCTGTGAAGGGCACCTCACTGGGGTTTTAATTCCTTCAATCTTTCTAATCCAGGAGTCTTTCCTCCTTCCTTTGTTTCTGAGTGGGGTTCATTGTGAGACTCTACTTCACCATATTTTTGTTATTTTAAACTCCAGGTTGGGGTTACCTCAATAAACAGTTTGTACGCGTCTTAGATTTTATTCAGTCATTATCAACTCTAGCTCTGCCTGAGTGAATAAACCTGTTCTGAATAAGCAGAGAAACAATTAAAGCCAGAAGCAGGGAAAACAGTTTCCAGCTTTGATTAGAACCATCTGAGATGTGGATTTCATGAACCCAGAGCTGTGTCAGGAGGGCTTGAGCATTTCCAACTGTACCTAGGGAAACGTGGAACATCTGGGCTCCTTTTCATGTCATGTGGTCATGAATCACACCAAACTTACGAGGCATCAGCTTGATGCAAGGGTGGATTCAGTACCAATCCAGACCTGAATGCGTGGAAAAGCTTGATAAGAATTAGACAAGTCCACTCCTCCAAGAAGCTCTCAGAAAGAATTGACTTAAATAAATCTTTTCTCCGTAACGCGTGAGTGAGGCTGCAGCTTTCATGGAAAAAAATAATAACAACAACAAAAACCCTTTTGGAACAAAATTAGATGGAATAAGCCAGATTTCTTTCTTTCTTTTCAGTTTTTTTAATCTATAAAGTAAAAATATTGGCAAAACCATAGGATAAGAGGGGTACAATTTCACACAGTTTCTACCACCAGAGTTCCATATCCCATCCTCTCCATTGAAAGCTTTCTTATTCTTTATCCCTCTGGGAGCATGGACCCAGGATCATTCTGGAGTGCAGAAGGTAGAAGGTCTGGCTAAATTTCTAATGACACAGTACAGTCCCCAAAAAGTAAATAAATAGAATATAGCATTTATGGGATGGGAGAGTGTATAGCACAATGGTGATGCAAAGGGTTTCACCATAGTCCCAAGTTCAATCCCCCTGCACCACCATAAGCCAGAGCTGAGCAGTGCTCCAGTGAAATAAATAAATAAATAAGAATTTAGCATTTATTTGATTGTTTGTCATGTCAGGCTTTCTGCTAAATATTTTGTACAAATTTTTATCCAGTACTCTAAGTTATTTTAAAAAGTGAGCTGTCACTATTTTTGATTCCCAAGTAAGGAAACTGAGGTTTAAAGAAAAGTCCACCCAATTCTTTTCAGCCCCCAAAAGGCAAAATCAAGATTGCAGGTGAGCTGGTTCTTACTCGCAAGCCCAGGCTGGTTAACTGTCTCCCAGCTCTCAGATCACCAGTCTCACCTATGGGACTCTGCCCTCTGTCCTCTCCTCTCATTTAGTTTGCCTTCCCAGCTGGCCTGGTGCTTTCTGCTATAGACTTTTCACTCCCCAATTCCATTGTTTTTCTGTTCAGTTTTCTAAGTTCTTGAGTCTTGCTCAATTTTCAAAGCTGGGTCAGGAAGCTAGGTTTGAGGACTAAGTATTAATGTACAGAAAACTCTTAGAGCAGCCCTTTGTGTGTTGACTTCAATCAGTACTGGCAGTAAGAGTGGGGACAACAACACCCTTTCATTCATTCACTCTTTATTTTTTATTTATGTTTTATTGGCACCAGGATTATTGTTGGGGTTTGGTGCCAATACAAATATACTGTTCTTAGTGGTCTTTTTTTTATTCTTTATTTGATTTTTTTAAATTTGATAGGACAGAGAAAAACTGATAGATGAGGGAGAGACAGAGAGGGGAGAGAAAGACACCTGCAGACCTGCTTCACCATTCATGAAGCATTATCCCCTGCAGGAGGAGAGTGGGAGTTCGAACCCAGGTCCTTGCGCATGGTAACATGTGTACTCTAGTTATGCCATCACCCATCCCCCATTGATTCATTCTTATTTAAAGATTGTATACCTTTCCTTTCTTCCCTCCTTCCTTCCTTTCTGCCTGCCTTACAGAGAGAGAGAGAGAGAGAGAGGACCAGAGTATCACTCTTGCATATGTGATGCTGGGGTTCAAACTCAGAACCTCCTGCTTTTTAGTCCAAGGCTCTAGCCACTAGGCCATCTCCAGGGCACTAATTCCTTCATCAATACCCTGTCTATTAACCACTCTGAGGTGGGCTATGGCTACCAGATGCACCTCTGCTGCTGTACCTCCCGCAGGCATATAGCGGAGGTTTGATCAGTGCTGGCTGCATGTCTACAAGGGGCCTTGTAGTTGATGTGAAAAGTCACAGGCTCTGACTCTTCTACATTTTATCTTGTATTTTGTACTTATATAAATCATGTCAACTGGTTGTATCATCGTGGGGGGAAAAAATGAAGAAAATCAATGAAAGTATAGCCAAGTTCACCTCATGAATCTAGACTTGAGAACATGTGCCCTTGTTCAGCACCAATTTGCTAATACCAACTAAGAGAGAAGGAATGACAGAAAGGAGAGGAAAACGCATCAGCTCATAGACTCCGCTTAAAAATGAGCTCTAGAAAGAATTTTCGTTTTTAAAAATGTGACTGCTATGTTGCCATAAACGTGGTGCTTACCATTAATCATCTTGCAGGGTGAAAATTGTTGAGGGCATCTATTTCTAGCCTCAGCTTAGTGGGAGGAAGGTTCAAAATTTTAAATATCTCCCTGTAGCCCACAGCAGTCAGAGGAAAAACGTCCTTTCCTCCAAACTGTTGAAGCATGGTCATAACAAGAAGCAAAACTAAAAAGGTTAGTTGCAGAGCTCAGGCAGGTTCAGAAAGAGCCGAAGACGTCCTATCCCGGTAGGGAGGATGTGGATCATTTTTTTCTAGGGACTGAAACACCTCTGAGTTTCTTTGATGTTTTCCGGGCCAAGAGTCTTGCTGAATTCATCCCAAAATCTGAGTCTTATATACATGTGTCTTCATAATGTAAATTTACCATTCTGAGAAATATCTGCAATGTTCAGACTGTATGTCTTCTTTTTAATTTTATTAGTGGTTTAGTCATGATTAACAAGATTATAGGCTAACAGGGGTACAATTCCACACAGTTTCCTCCACCAGAATTCCATGTCTCATTCCCTCCATTGGAAGTTTCCCTGTTCTTTACCCTTCTGAGAGTATGGACCAAAATTCTTTTTGGGGTGCAAAAGGTGGAAGGTCTGGCTTCTCTAATTGCTTCTCCATAGGGCATGAGCATTGACAGGTGTATCCATACCCCCCAGCCTGTTAGAGTAGGACTCCGGGGGGGTGGACTTCCAGGACACATTGGTGAAGTAGTTTGCCCAGGGAAGCCAGGATAGCAACATGGTAGCAAGACTGTATCTCTTAGCAGCTATGGAATGCTCTTGGGCTTTCTTGGGGCTGTCCATGGGCGTGCAATGTATGTTTTATTATTTTTATTCCTTTAGGCACAGGATCCTCAGGTGCTGGATCAGCTGTCCAAAAACATCACCAGGATGGGGCTGACAAATTTCACCCTCAACTACCTCAGGGTAAGAACGATAATGAGATGTTTGTGTTGGTTGAGTTTGAACTAAGCTGAGGGTTTAAACGAGGTCATTAGCACAATAGGTTTGCCATGGAGCATGGGTGTGTTCAGTAGAAACGAGGTTTAGTAAATAAAGCATCAAGTCTAGACGAGTGTGTGTGTATGTGTGTGTGTTTCTTGAAATTACTTATTCAAAGGTGAACAGCGAACAATGGTTGTTTCACACAAAGCTTTGGCATCATTTCCCTTCTGACTGTCTCATGTTTCTGGTGCGTTCTAATTGAGTTTATGACCTGAGTCTCCATCCAAGGGCCCCTGAGGCAGGTCAGTGTGGCTTCAGGATTTCACTGGGAATTCAGCCCAATGCAGTAATGCAACTTTTCTAAGTCTACATAGGAGTTCTCTGTGTCTTATGTAGTAGCAATTCTAGTTTGAATATAATGTCAATTATTTTTTAATAAAAATGGTCTTTCCATATAATAACTTCTGTATTTGATCTGAGTATATGATATATATATATATATATATATATATATATATATATATATATATAGTTGGTTTTAGTGGAGAATCACAGCAGTGTGCCATAGATAGAGGGTATGGTTTCCTTTTTTTTTTTTTAATAATTAGTGATTTAATGATGATTGACAAGATTGTGGGATAAGAGAGGCACAATTTTATACAATTCAATTCCCATCACCAGAGTTGCATATTCCCTCCCTTAGAAGTTTCCCTAGTCTTTATGGGGTATAGAAGGTGGGAGTTCTGGCTTCTATTTGTAATTGCTTCTCTGCTGGACAGAGACATTGGCAGGAGGATCAATACTCCCAGCCTGTTTCTATCTTTGCCTAGCAGGGTAGGACTCTGGGGAGGTGGGGTTCCAGGACTCATTGGTGAGGTCGTCTGCCCAGGGGAGTCAGATTGGCATCATGGTAGCATCTGCAACTTGGTGGCTGAGAAGCACTAAGATATAAAATGGGGAAAGTAGTTTAATATGCAGAAACCTACCGGTAGTAGTATAAGAGGTGAATCCGGGGTCTTCATTGTAGTTTCCTTCGTAAGCTAGCATCCTGTCCTAGAAACTAAGAGGAGGCGGTAGCCATGTTCCATATTGCTTTGCCTCTGAGTTTCCTCACTGTGTAGAATTGCTCTCCAGTCCATCTTGTAGTTCATGCTGCTGCTTGGTTCTTTTATTTTTATTTTTTTATTATCTTTATTTATTGATTGAGTAGAGACCATCAGAAATCGAGAGGGAAGGGAAGGATAGAGAGGGTGAGAGACAGAGAGACACCCGCAGCACTGCTTCATCGCTTGTGAGGCTTTCCCCCTGCAGGTGGGGACTGGGGGCTCGAACCCAGGTCCTTGCACATTGTAACATGTGCGCTCAACCAGGTGTGTCACCACCCAGCCCCTGCTGCTTTGTTCTTAAAGGCTGATTCATTTCATAAATTCTGTTTTGTTTTCACAATCCACTTTGTAGAAAAAAAAAATTGTTATTGTTGTTTACATTTGAGAGGCTAAGAATGCTTTTTCCAGACTCCCTTCTCAGTGAATTAAGAATAGTCTGGGCAAATGTCTCCAAGCTTTATCTATACTTACTGCTGTGTGTCAAATGCTGGGAGCTAAAGATTCCAAGACAATAGTTATGGTACCTGCCACGAAAAATTCACTCTTATGGACAGTTGCATGAAGTGAGAAACTGGTTGGCAAAGTGGGAAATGCCATGAAAGAAGTCTCTGGATGGAACTATGGAAGCATTGAGGGAGAAGTTACAGGACTTACTGCCCAGAAATGGGGGTGGTTACAGGTGTGGCTTAGAAGGTGTAGGCAGGATTTAGGGTTTTAAAGTGGGAGCCTAGGCTTTCTTGGGCCCTGACCTCAACCATCTAAGTCTCTTCTCTCCCTCTCTCTCTCTCTCTCTCTCTCTCTTCCCCTAGCATGTTTTGTTCTTAATAAAAGTTTCATTTACCTGAACAGTCATGCTCTTCTATCAATTCTTTGTTGGGAAAATGTGTGACGAATTTTGAGAATGGAGTAAAGCTAGTGCCAGCCTTCTGTTCCTCCCGTGTTCCCCTATAACATAAGCACAAGACAGAGTTATTTGAGAAAAAAATAATTAGTCAGAGGAGAGATGATACTTAAACTGAATGTGAAAGAAGCAGAGAAAAATAAGCCAGAAAAAGGGGACAGGAAGGACATTTCCAAAAAGGGTGGCAGAGGAGTATGGAGGGGGGTGCACATGATACAAAGCACAAGGACCTGACAAGGAACCGGGTTCGAGCCCCTGGCTCCCCACCTGCAGAGGAGTCACTTCACTGGCAGTGAAGCACATCTGCAGGTATCTATCTTTCTCTCCCCTTCTCTGTCTTCCCCTCCTCTATTCATTTCTCTCTGTCCTATCCAGTAACAACAGCAATAACAACAACAACAATGATAAACAACAAGGACAACAAAAGGGAAAAATAGCCTCCAGGAATATGGATTCCTAGTACAGTCACCGAGAGCCCCAGCAATAACTCTGGAGGCAAAAAAAGGGGGGGGCATGGATTAGAGAGTAGGATTCCTGTCTCACTTTACCAAGCAAGATAGGAAGTGAGCAGCTAAGACTAAGTGAGGAAAGAATTCATTGGGAGCCAGGTCTTAGAGCAACTGGCTGACTGGACAGTTGGGACATGACATTCATTATTATTATTATTATTATTATTATTATTATTATTATTATTATTTATAAAAAGGAAACACTGACAAACCATTGGATAAGAGGGGTACAACTCCACACAATTCCCACCACCAGAACTCCTTATCCCATCCCCTCCCTTGATAGCTTTCTATTTTTAACCCTCTGGGAGTATGGACCCCAAGGTCATTGTGGGATGCAGAAGATGGAGGGTCTGGCTTCTGTAACTGCTTCCCCGCTGAACATGGGCATTGACAGGTCGATCCATACTCCCAGTCTGCCTCTCTCTTTCCCTAGTAGGGTGGGGTTCTAGGGAATGGGATCTCCATGACACATTGGTGGGATTGTCTGTCCAGGGAAATCTGGTTGGCATCATGGTAGCATCTGGAACCTGATGGCTGAAAACAGAGTTAGCATATAAAGCCAAACAAATTGTTGACTAATCATGAACCTAAAGGCTGGAAAAGTGCAGATGAATAGTTGGGGGGGGGGTTGATGGGGTTTACAGTCAACAATATTTAAATACCCTTCCCATATTTGGGAGCTACTCTCTTCCCTGATTCAGCTTTCTGGTCCTTTTTCCAGCCATGACATCATCTTCCCAGACAATAACTTGAATCCACCTGCATATCAGATTTCAGGCTCAGGCAAAAACAAAAACAAAATAAACAAACAAACAAACAAAAAACTAGTATAGCCACAGGCCCTTTGGGATAGAATTAAAATAGGCCTACTAGCTATCTGAAAAATGGGACAGGACACTTTCATTAATAAGGAACCTCTGTAAGGATTTGACATGAAAAGGGAAGGGTCCCTCCTGGAGTAGGAAAAGGAGTCTGCAGAGCTAAATTCAAATGTTATAAGAGCATCTTGTGTTGAAGAAGAGAGAGATTTTTCTTAGTTTTTTTTTTTTAATATATTGCCAGGGAATCTCTATTTTTTGAAATGAAACTCTTGAACATAAGAATTTCCTAGGTGTTGAACCCAAGCAGTGGCTCACCTGGTTAAGCACACACATTAGAGTGTACAAGGACTCAAGTTTAAGCCCCTGGTCCCCACCTGCAAGGTGAAAGTTTCAGGAGTGGTAAAGTAGGGCTACAGGTATCTCTGTTTCTTTCTCTCTCTATCTCCCCCTTTTCTCTCAATTTCTCTGTCTCTATCCAACAGTAAATAAATAAATGGTTTAAAAAGTAAATAAGGGCAGGGGTAGATAGCATAATGGTTATGTAAAGAGGCTCTCATGCCTGAGGCTCCAAAGTCCCAGGTTCAGTCCTTTGTACTACCACAAGCCAGGGTTAAGCTTGTGTTAAAAATAAATAAATAAAAATAAAAGATTTGAACTTTTTTTTCTATCTTGATTAAAAGTTTTAAAGAATAAGATTTCAAAATTTAAAAAGGGGGAAATGGATGTCTAGTCCATTTTCTCTCATAAAAAATGGGGGTAGGAGGGGCTGGGCGGGTGGCACACTGGGTTGAATGAACATGTTTTAATGTGCAAGGCTCAGGGTTCAAGATGTTGCACCCCAATTGCAGAGGGAAAGCTTTGTAAGTGGTGAAGCAGTGTTGCAGGTATCTCTCTGTTTCTTTCCCTCCCTGTCTCCCCTTCCCTCTTGATTTCTGGCTGTCTCTATCCAATAAATAAAACTAATTTAATTTTTTTTAATAAATAAAAATGGGGGTAGGCAAAACAGAGATGTTGTCCCTGAGTGTTTAAAAAGAGAATCTCCACCAACTTCCAGGGTGGCTGTGAGAAGGATCTGAGAACCATGGGCCATCTTCATTCATCGCTGTCAGTTTACCTTGAACAAGATCTGCGTCATCGACATCTGCCTTCTTGAGGATTTGAGTTAGTTTTTTTTTTTTTTTGGGGGGGGGTTGTTTGTTTGTTTGTTTTTATTTTTGTTCCTTTTTTCCGTCAGGGCTGTTACTGAGGTTCTTTGCCTTCATGATAGATCCACTGCTCCTACTGGCCATTTCCCCCCTTTATCTCTCCCTTTTCTTTGATAGGACAGAGAGAACTTGAGAGGGAAGAAGAAGATAAGAGAGGAAGTGAGAGACACCCCTGCAGTAATGCTTCACTGCTTATGAAGTTTTCCTCTTGCAGCAGGAGATGGGGGACCTGAATGCAGATCCTAGTAACATATGCTCAACTGGTTCCTCCACTGCCCGGCTTCTGGTTTGGTTCTTGAATCAGTCAGTCATCTAACTGCTTCAGTGGCAACTGAATTATGCCACACAACAACAAAAAAAGATGGTGTGGGTGTTTACATGGTCAGAGAAAGGCATGTTGTCTTTGTCAGTGAATTGAAACCACTGTTACAAATCATCTGCTTCTAGTCCACACCATCCAACCTCAGTGTTCTTCCTCTCCCAGCATCCTTCAGAATATCTCATCCTCACTGACTCACACTGAGCTGTCTGATTCCCAGTGCTATAGCTGACACTGTTTTAATGTGTGTGTGTGTGTGTGTGTGTGTGTGTGTGTGTGTCCCTGGCACTTATTCCAAGCCTTTAATGATCTGGCCTGTACTGTCTCTCAGATCAGCTGCTCACCCACCACCTTCCCTACCTCACACGCCAGCCTGTAGCCATACAAATCATCTGCATTCCTTCCCATCATTCCTGTCCTCTTGCCGCCATGTCTTGGCACAGTAAGACCTATTGCCTAGAATAGTATTCCTACCCCTTTCCCACCTCATTTCCCCAGATGTCTTCTTCTTAACTATGAGTCTCATTCATCCACTGCCTCCTCAGAAAAGTTATGACTCCAGCTGAGGCAAGGGCTGGAGCTCTTTGCAGATGGTATCCAGTTTGGCTCCTGGTAGGTAGCTCTTAGGTAGGAATTACCATGCCAGGAAGTACATATATGAAGTCCCAAGTTCCATCCTTGGCACTTCATATAGTGCAGCTGGACAGTTCTTTCTCTCTGTCGCTCTGTCTCTCTGTCTCTGTATCTCTCTTTCTCTCTCTCTGCCTCTCCCTCTCTGCTTCTTTTTGCCTCTCTCTGTCTCTCTCTTATAAAAATAAATGTATCTTTTAAAAAAACTAAACTGTCTCTCTAACCATCAGTCTCCTGTACTAGATTCAGAACAAACTGAAAACAGATTTTTTTTTCTCTTGAATCTGTACATTCTCACAGATCTAGATAACTAAAGCACTCAGAAAAGGTTTATTGAGTAGATGGTTGGTGGTCAGTATATGGTAAATGGAAGGTTGGATGCTATATAGCACCAAACACATAGGCCTGCATGTGTGTGCACATCCTCTCTCTCTCTCTCTCTCTCATGAATTCACTTTCCCTACAGTATTTGGGGGGGGAGCATGATTCCTTTTCAGAGTTGCTATCTCAAAGTTGACCATGAGCTCAGTCCAAAGAACAGAAATGCTGAGTGTGTTGAGGACATGGCATGAGAAATATGACATGAGGATTCAATGTGCAAAACTCTCTCTTAATTCTCTCAAGACTCTGCACCAAACTGTTATTCTAATATCATTGATTACACTTGTCCTAAATCAGAATTTAATATGTTTTTCTTTTGGGCCGGGTTGTTGAGCACACATGATACAATATTCAAGGACCCAAGCACCCAGGTTCGAGCCCCTAGTCCCCACCTGCAGGGGGGATGCTTTGCAAGTGGTGAAGCAGGGCTGCAGGTGTCTCTCTGTTTCTCTCCCTCTCTATCTCTATTTCTTGATTTCTGGCTGTCTCTATCCAATAAATAAGTAAAATTAAAAACATCATAATTTAAAAAATACTTTTATTTAAATGCCACTGTACCCTTTTCACTGCTTTGGGGATGTGTTCTTTAAATATTAAAAAAAAATTTATTGATGTGTGATTATTTTTCTCTATTTAGCCAGATATTCTTGGGAATATATATATATAGTTGAGGGATCAGGAAACCACTCACACAGTCAAGTTGAATGTGTATTTTATCATGATCCAAGATCCAAGTTCAAGTTCTCAGCACCACACCAGGGGAATCTTCATGAAGAGTAGAGAGATATTGTACTATTTGTCTTCCTCTAGCTCTTTCTTTTTCTTTTCTTTTTTTTTGCTTCCAGGGTTATTGCTGGGGCTCGGTACCTGCACCACGAATCCAGTGCTCCTGGAGACTATTTTTGTTTCCCCTTTTGTTGCTCTTGTTGTTGTTGTTTTAATCGTTGTTGTGGTTATTATTGTTGTTGTTATTGATGTCACTGTTATTGGATAGGACAGAGAGAAATGGAGAGAGGAGGGGAAGATAGAGAGGGGGAGAGAAAGACAGACACCTGCAGACCTGCTTCACTGCTTATGAAGCAACTCCCCTGCAGGTGGGGAGCCGGGGGCTCAAACCGGGATCCTTACGCGGGTCCTTGCGCTTCGTGCCATGTGCGCTTAACCCGCTGTGCTACTGCCCGACCGCCTGCTCTTTCTATTTTTCTTTCTCTTTCCATCTCTCTATATAATCATATACATCTATATAAACAGCACCAAAGGGGGGAAAACTTGTTTACTTAAAATGATGTTTTTCTGTATCTTAGTAAAAATGTATTTCCTTGTGTTCTCATTCTTTATTCATCTACATGCATAATCTCAGCATAAATGTAATCAGTGTACCCATGATTTCTTAATATTATTGGGTAAACACATTTGCATGTTTCCACAGAGTCATCGGATTAACCATTTATAATAGTTGCAAATATGTCCACAAGGTGCTGCAGTAGACTTTATTGAGTCATTTCTTTCACTGTCAAGTGCTCAAGTCAAATTCAAGTTGCTGTTGCCATCAATGCCATTCTTCCAAGCACCTTGTCCATATCCTACTCTATCCTACTTGCTTATCCTGTTACTTAAACTCTCTGTCAAGACAAGTCTGAGCTGAAAATATACTTTGGAGTCAGAGAAATATAGGATCCAGTGCTAACTTCCTTGTGCCTTTGGCAAGCTGCCTCAGTTCTATGAAACTCCATGTTGAGAAGAATAGCATTTTCCAAGTGATACAAGGGGTCATTAAGAAGAACCTGTTACAGTAAGGGCATGATATGTACCTAGTTCCTTCCTCAACCTCCCCTTTTGTCACTTACTTCTCATATGATAAGAGCCCACCTCTCTCATTCCCTGGAGCCTTACTTTCCTCATGTGAATAACTGTACCCTCTTGTATTACAGCAACTGCATGGCAGGGAGGGTTAAAAGGGCATAGGTAACTCTTACTATGTCAGAAATCCAAGACATTCTCCTTCATTGGTCCTTTCTTTTATATCCCCCATGGCCTTGAATTAATTCTACACTGAGAACTTGAAGTCACAGGATATATCTGAGAGAGAAAGAGGGGGGGGGGGAGATATGGACTGGTGAAGTTTGTCAAAAAGAACAGCAGAGGGAGGTTGGGATATGTGTCTTATATTTTCACCCTCCTCCTCCTCCCAGTGCAAATGCAATTGCAAGTGTATAATCATTATCCCTGGATGAGTTCAATATTATCTCTAATCTTCACATTATTGTTTTTGTTAAATAAGTCTAACTCTTCCAATAAGCAGTATCATCAACTGGGTGTAAAAACATTTCGGTTTCATGGTAATGTGTTTTGATCCAGTATTTTTAATTTCCCAAGTGAGTGAAGAGTTTTTGAGATTATTACTGTTGTACTTCCAAGCAGATTGGTCCCTGCACATAGCTTCTCCTGATAGCATAGGCCTATAATCCAATTCCTGAAAGAACTGGGCAATTAGTTTTGGAAAAGGACCCCAAACAGTATGATAGGAAGTGGCCTCCAGCAACTCCACTGTGACTGGAGTCAGCCTTTAGTATCCTGCTGGAAGTATTTTGGCTGTTTTTTAGACTTTGACTGCCAACCAAAGTCTTCTTCTCAGTGTTTTGGCATAAGAAGCGATTCCAGTTCCAAGCCCTTTTCTACCTAAATGTCCAGTCAGTCAAGCCTGGGGACAGAACAGGAACCCCAACTCTGAGGATGAAATGATCCATCGTGATTGACTGTCAGAATGGGCCAGACTGTGGACTGACCACTTGTCACACAGTCAGAGAGGTTTGCAACAGGCTCTGCTAAGCACTGGAGTTGGGGAGACCAAAGCCACCTCAGCACATCCCCATAGTGACCACACCTTGTGGGCCCTAGAAATACACAGTGTCCAGCATGCATCTCAAGGGGGAGGTGTGGAGGTTGCTGTGGGCTTGCAAACTTTTGTCACCAGTCAGTGATGAGATGGGTCAGAAAAATGAGAGCAAGAACTTCACAATCACTGGAGCAATTTGGCACTGCAAGCTCATCCTGTAGACATGTCTCACTTACTGGGATATAGAGAAGTTCAGGGGTGTGGAGGCGTGGTGGAACACCTGGTTGAGCACACGTTACAGTGCACAAGGACCCAGGTTCAAACCCCCAGTCCCCATCTGCAGGGGAAAGCTTTGCAAGTGGTGAATCAAGTCTGCAGGTGTCTCTCTTTCTCTCTCCCTCTCTATTTCCCCTCCCCTCTCAGTTTCTGGCTGTCTAGTTCAATCAATAAATATATTTAAAAATTCAGAAAAATAAATAAAATAAAAACTTGAGAGAGAGAGAGAAGTTCGGGGGGGGGGGGGGAGCAAGGTTTGTGACCTCCCGTGAAAGGCTGGAGAAGGAAGGACGTGTCACAGGGGCTGGATAGGGTACTGTGACATGGATTTGAGATGGGCTCCAGGTGATCCAACAACAGTATCTATTACTGTGCCATTGGTTACCAAGGAACCATAAGAAGGGAATCACTGTCCACATTTTAGTGGTGGAAATCAGTCCTGCCTAGGGCACAGGATTTTTGTGTGTGAGGTCCTAGGTTCAGTCCCCAACACCACCAGTTGCCTGAGCTGAACAGTGCTATTCAGTCCAAAACAACAATAAAAATAATAGATCCAGCACTATTATTATTAATACTTTTAGCTAAAGACAAAGATGACAGGGAGAATGAAAGAGACCACAGTAATGAAGCATCCTTAAAAAAGGGGGGGGGGAGAGCAAGGCCATTGTGGTGTCATATCTGTTACAATGCAGAAGGACACAGGTGTAAACCCCCTTTGGTCCAACCTGCAGGAGAAGGCTTCACAAATGGTGGAACAGTGCTACAGGACTCTCTCTCTCTCTCTCCCTCCATCTCTGTCTCTCTCTCTCTCTCTCTCTCTCTCCAATTTTACCTCCCTCAGTTTCTATCAAATAATAAATTCATCCATTCATTTAAAAATAATAAATTGTACTTTAATGTGGTAGTGGGTGATGATTATTATTATCATTATCATTATTTCTTATTACTTAAAGTCACAAAGCTTGTGGGACTGTAAGGCTTTCCTGGGCTGAGGGTTAGCTTGCTTCCAAGCCTGTGACAGTCTCCCCAGCATTGACAGCCTGATCTTTGATGGTGACTTGCAGAGGAGAGACTTGTGGGTACCAGAAGAGGGATCCAGGGTCTGAAACAAAGCTGTCACACTTCATTCTGACTCCTGTTCCCTCTTTGGAGAAAATCTTCATGTGAACAGAGACACAGACGGACCCTCGGAGTCAGGGGAGTACTCCCTCCACATACACAATGATTAAAACTGGGAACACCCCAAGGGCACCTTTAATTGCATTTGGAGATAGAAAAGGAGTCCATTTGTCGACCTGATAACGGAATTAAAGCAGCTAACTATTAAAGTAGTGAAGTAATCATTCCATATAGGCAGCCTGGTGTCTAGAAAACAGTGATTTCTAACATCAAACCAAAAGGAATGGTTAGCACAATGTCAAAAGAAAAAAGTAAATGTGTGTGTGTGTGTGTGTGTGTGTGTGTGTGTGTGTGTGTGTGTGTACACAAACAAACACACAGAAACAGTTTTGGCAGAAAAATCCTAACAGAAAACAATTTCAAAGCCACAGATTCTTCTAAAATTCTTGGCCTTGAAAGTACAAATAGGGCCTGGATTAAAGAAAGTCATTTCCCACCCAGTCTCCAGCAGGAGAGACAGTGAAAGAATTATTGTTAAACAAGACACTGAAAATCAAAGGAGGTGGTAAGGTGGGAAATTGGCAGTTGGGCAGGGCCAGAGGGGAGATAAAATAGCAGAGAGATTACAAAGTTACATACAGAGTTAACCTTCCGGGAAATTGTTTTCCTAATTGTCTAGTGGGAGGAAGTGTATCAGAAAATGCATTGGCAGGATGGGTAGAGGGAGAGTCCTCTGGATTTATTTTAATTTGAGACCATAAGCAGGGAAGTAATCTGGACTATTGTGTTATTGGAAAAGTCATGAGGTATTTTTGCTATGTTTTTCAATACAAAAAAAAAAAAGTCTCATGACTTTTCCAACAGCCCCTTATAAATAGGCTGGTGGGTTTTTACTTCTTAGTTCTGAGGCTCCAGACTGCTCTCTGTATCAGGTCCTTGCTTATTTTCCAACTAGGCATAGGTTCCATCCCACTGCCTACAGAAA